>NC_088334.1:15180000-15255000 GCF_036884655.1 Musa acuminata AAA Group | reverse complement strand
ACGTTCGCGGTCAAAAAACTTGCTTAGGATGTTTTTTTTGTGTTATGTAGTTCACCTGTAATTAGGATTAGGATTAAGAAATAATCCTATATCCTGGTTAGGGGCCAACTGGGCCCAAAGTCAGATTTGGTTTGGGCTAAAATTAAGCCAAACAAATGAATTGGAGAGCCAGGCGGTGGCACCGCCTGGCTGGGCGGTGAAACCGCCCAGCACCCGAGTGCTGGGCGGTGACACCTCCTTGGCTGGGCGGTTGCACCGCCCAGCACCCGAGCGCTGGGCAGTGGCACCGCCTGGCTGGACGGTGGAACCGCCAGCACCGGGAACCCTAAGAGAATTCAAATTTTGGAGCCCAAAATTTGAATCCTCTTGAGGCCTATAAATACCCCTCAAATCTCAGCTGAGGTTACAACTTTTGAGAAGCATTTTGATTGAGAGAAAAGTCTTAGAAAGTCTTAGCAAGTCTTGTTTTCAATTTGCTAGAGAGTTCTCCTCCTTCTTTCTTATTGAAAATTTGTAAGAGGTTGAGCTGCTTGTAAAAGGTTGTAAGAGGGGTGTTTACCCTTCCATTTCAAGAGACTTGCTAGTGGAAGGTGGGAGCCTCATCGAAGAGGGGCCTCGCAAGTGGAGTAGGGCATTTGACCGAACCACTCTAAAAATCGGCGTAATCTCTGGTTTGCTTTTTATTATTGTCATTTACATTACTGCAAATCTTCTTACTGCTTTAGTTCCTTATTACTCTTGCTGCGCAACTTTAAGAACACGCCTTCAAGTTAAATTTCTCAAGTTTCGTTCTTAACGTACGAAAGATTTTGTTAAAATCGAAGTTTTAATCCGCTGCACTAATTCACCCCCCCCTCTTAGTGCCGCTCCGATCCTAACAAGTGATATCAGAGCAAGGTTATCTCTCATATTTGGTTTAATACCCAAGAGAGATGGCTTACTCCGGCATGCAAGAGGGCCATTCTATTGCACGACCACCTTTGTTTAATGGGTCGGATTACACATATTGGAAGACTCGCATGAGAATCTTCCTCATTTCTATGGACTTTGAGCTTTGGTCTATTGTCGAGAATGGATTTCAAAAATCTTCTCTTCCGATGAGCGAATGGGATGAATCGGAGAAGAAGGTTTTTGCTTTAAATGCAAAGGCTATGAATGCCTTGTTTTGTGCACTAGACAAAAACGAATTTAATCGTGTTTCAATGTGTGATTCGGCTTTTGATATTTGGAGAACTCTTGAGGTCACTCATGAAGGCACTAGCCGAGTGAAAGAGTCCAAAATCAACATCCTTGTGCACTCTTACGAACTTTTCCGAATGAAACCAAGTGAGTCCATCGGAGACATGTACACCCGGTTTACGGATGTCATCAATGGACTCAAAGCTCTTGGTAAAGATTTTACTAACTTTGAACTAGTAACTAAAATCTTAAGATCCCTCCCTAAAAGTTGGGATCCAAAAGTTACGGCCATTCAAGAGGCCAAAGACCGTAAAGCATTCCCTCTTGAAGAACTCATTGGGTCTCTAATGACCTACGAAATGACATGTCAAGCTCATGACGAGCTCGAGAACTCCCTTCCAAAGAACAGGAAGGATATGGCACTCAAATCACAAGAAGACCACTTGAAAGGAACATCAAGTGATGAGGACAGTGACAATGACATTGCACTTTTGACTCAAAAATTTAAAAAATATTTAAGAAAGAACAGATTTAAAAATAATATAAAAAATAAATTTGAACAAAAGAAGGACCAAGTGATTTGCTATGAATGCAAAAAACCGGGACACTATAAGAACGATTGTCCTCAAGCCAAAAAAAGAACATCAAAAAAGAAGGCATTCAAAGCAACGTGGGATGATTCAAGCGCATCCGAAGAAGAGGAGTCCAACACCGAGCAAGTTGCTCATTACGCGCTAATGGCGTTAGGAGAAGAGGTATGTGATTTATTTAATGAAGATTTATCTTTTGAAGAACTATCTATCGCTTTTCATGAATTATTTGATGAATGTAGAACTGTTAGCAAGAAGTTAAGTATCTTAAAGAAAGAGCATGCTTTGCTACAAGATAAGTTTGATAATCTTCAAACTCCTCCATGCTCTAAGTGTGAGCACTTAGAAGCAATAAAAAATGAAAATATGCTTCTTAAGGAAACCTTAAACAAGTTTAAGGTTGGTAGCAAAGGATTAGATATGATCCTTGCACACAAGGGTCACATCGCAAATAGAAATGGAATTGGATTTGTAAAAGGATTACATCAAAATCCTACCACTTTCATAAAAGGACCTACATTACATGTTTCCTCTTATATGAAATGCAACTTTTGTTGCAAATCCGAACATATTGCCTACAAATGCCCATTTAGGAAAATTAGTTCACAAAAATTAATATGGGTTCCTAAAGGAACTATAAAGAATTCAATCATAAATAACAAAGTTAGTGGGTCAATTTTTGAGGCACCCAAAATCAAATGGGTACCTAAAAATCATCCTCTTTTGTAGACAAACCTACAAGCTAGGAGCAAGAGATGGTATCTCGATAGTGGATGCTCAAGACATATGACTGGAGATCCATCTCATTTCTCTATGCTCACTAGCAAAGAAGAAGGGTACGTTACCTTCGGAGACAACAACAAGGGCAAAATCATTGGCAAGGGAACTATTGGTAACAAATTTAATTTTTCCATTGATGATGTCTTACTAGTTGATGGATTGAAACATAATCTCTTGAGTATTAGTCAACTATGCGATAAAGGTTACATCGTTAGATTTGAATCAAATATGTGCATTATTGAAAAACCAAATCATAACATGACTATGATTGCTTTAAAACAAAATAATGTCTATACCATCAATCTTGATGAACTAAGTAATGAAATGTGCTTCTCTGCCGTAAATGATGATGCTTGGCTTTGGCATAGGAGATTAGGCCATGCAAGCATGAAAACAATATCTAAGATCTCATCTCAAGAATTAGTACGAGGAATTCCAAATATAAAGTTTATTAAGGACAAAGTATGCGATGCATGTCAACTAGGCAAACAAATAAAAACAAGCTTCAAACCAAAAAATCAAATTAGCACTACTAGACCATTACAATTGATCCATTTGGACTTATTTGGACCAATTGATACAACAAGTCTAGGTGGAAGCAAATATGCTTTTGTGATTGTGGATGACTACTCTAGATACACTTGGACCTATTTCTTAGCTCACAAAAGTGATTGCTTCAAGTGTTTCTCTAAATTTTGTAAACTCACTCAAAACGAAAAAGGCTTTATGATTTCATCAATTCGGAGTGATCACGGTGGTGAATTCCAAAATCGTGACTTTCAAAATTTTTGCGAAAGTAATGGGTACAATCACAACTTCTCAACTCCAAGAAATCCTCAACAAAATGGAGTAGTTGAAAGGAAAAATAGAAACCTATAAGAAATGGCAAGAACTATGTTGAATGAACAGAGTTTACCTAAGTACTTTTGGGCCGAAGCCGTAAATACGGCTTGCTACATCATGAATAGAGTCCTAATAAGACCATCCTTATCCAAAACTCCCTATGAATTATGGAATAACAAAAAACCAAACATCTCCTATTTTAAAGTTTTTGGTTGATAATTTGAATTTGAATGAACCCCCTCCTCAAAATAGCAACTTGGATGCACCTTCTTCCGAAATTTCCTTACCTAAGGAATGGAAGTATATAGATGCTCATCCAAAGGAGCAAATTATAGGGGATACATCTAAAGGGGTTCAAACTCGTTCCTCTTTCAAGAATTTTTGTGCTAATGCCGCCTTCCTTTCTCAAATCGAACCTAAATGCATTGACGAGGCCATAAAAGATGATTTTTGGGTTATTGCAATGCAAGAGGAATTGAATCAATTTGAGAGGAATAAGGTATGGAAGCTTGTTCCTAGACCAAGTGACCACTTAGTCATAGGTACTAAGTGGATCTTTAGAAACAAGCAAGACGAAAATGGTATCGTGGTTAGAAACAAGGCTAGATTAGTGGCCAAAGGTTTCAACCAAGAAGAAGGTATCGATTACGAAGAAACCTTCGCTCCCGTGGCTCGATTAGAAGCAATAAGGATGCTCCTTGCCTATGCTAGTAGTAATAATTTTAAACTATTTCAAATGGATGTCAAAAGTGCTTTCTTGAATGGCTTTATTTCCGAAGAAGTATTTGTCGAACAACCTCCTGGATTTGAAAATTCTCTTCTTCCTAATCATGTATTCAAATTGACTAAAGCTCTCTATGGCTTAAAACAAGCTCCTAGAGCTTGGTATGAAAGGCTTAGTTCCTTTCTTATTTTAAATAATTTTACCAAAGGCAAGGTTGATACTACATTGTTTATTAAACATTTTGAAAATAATTTTCTTATTGTGCAAATTTATATTGACGATATTATTTTTGGCTCTTCGGATGAATCACTATGTGAATCATTTGCCAAATCTATGAGTCATGAATTCGAAATGAGTTTAATGGGGGAATTAACTTTCTTTTTAGGATTACAAATCAAACAACTTAAGGATGGTATATTTATTAACCAATCTAAATACACATTAGAATTGTTAAAACGATTTAACATGGATAATTCAAAAGCAATAAACACCCCTATGAGCACTGCGACTAAGTTAGATATGGATGAAAATAGTGAAAATTTCGATCAAAAAACATATAGGGGAATGATAGGTAGTCTACTCTACCTTACCGCGACTAGACCGGATATTATGTTTAGTGTAGGACTTTGCGCTAGGTTTCAATCTAATCCTAAATTATGTCATCTTAAGAGTATTAAAAGAATATTTAGATATCTTAAAGGAACTCCAAATTTAGGATTGTGGTATCCAAAATCTGAAAAATTCGATCTAATAGCTTATGCAGATGCCGATTTTGGCGGATGCAGGATAGATAGAAAAAGTACATCCGAAACATGCCAATTTTTAGGACATGCACTTGTTTCTTGGACTTCCAAGAAACAAAATTCAGTCGCACTATCTACGGCGGAAGCCGAATACATTGCTGCAAGTGCATGTTGTGCACAAGTCATTTGGATGAAAAATACATTAGAAGACTATGGAATTCACTTTAAAAATATTCCCATAAAATGTGATAATACTAGTGCCATATGTCTTACTAAAAATCCAATTCAGCACTCTAGAACTAAGCACATCGATGTTAGGCATCATTTCATACGCAATCATGTTCTTAACAATGATGTTGTTCTAGAATTCATTGACACAAAGCATCAATTAGCAGATATAATTACAAAAGCTTTGAATGAAGACCAATTTGAATTCATTCAAAGGGAATTAGGCATGCTAAATTGTCCCTAAAATGAACTTCACAAAAAGGACTCGTTCTTTTCCCTTCGTTTATTAATTTGAATTCTTCCTTCTTCTTCAATTCAAAATGATCCATTAAAGTATAAATTATGATCTTGAGGGAAGAAGCTAAACAAAAGGAAGGAAGAAATTTTTTTTCTTTCCTCCGCGTGATGCCAGCGGTGGCACTGCCAGATCCGGCGGTTGCACCGACTGGTGCTCGGGCGCCAGGCGGTGACACCGCCCAGTTTGGCGGTGACACCGACCGAGTCACCCTTTTAACCCGAGGGGTTAGGGCCGGCGGTGGCACCACCCCCAACCCGAAGAAAAACTTCTCCAAAATCCTCTCCCATTCCCTCTAACCCTCATTCTAACTCTTAGAAACATTGGAGAAGGATTCTTGGTGGTCCAAGCTTTCCATCTCTCAACATAATCTCCACGAGGTAACACTTGAACTCCCTCTTTTCTTTTCTCTTTGTCTTGCTTATTTTTCACAATTTCATCATCATGTTGTCTAGAAAATGGCTCCTAAGAGATCAAAAGGAATAAGGATTGAAGGAGATTCATATAACCATGACCTTTTTAGATCAAAAGAGGTAGCCCTTCGCTTTCCAAAATTTGAAACACGATGTGTCCATAAGGGAAAATACGTTGATTTGGATGAACTAAAGGACTTAGAACCCATTAGGTGGTTTGCACACCTAGAAGCTCTACCTCTACTACAAATAGATGAACCAATCTATCCACGGTTAGTGAGATTGTTCTATGCCAACCTATATGAAGACAATGATAGCCTAAGCACTTACATTCTAGGAACACCCATTAGAATACTTGACAGCACCATTTGTGAGCTAATTGGCATAACTGAAAAAGATAGGGGATGTTATTTTAAAGGTAAATGGGACGTAAAAAAAATAGGAGCAACCTATTCCGAAGCCGTGAAAACAATTTTTGCAAATCCAAACCTTGACTTCCTACCCAAGAGCTGTGAACACTTAATGCCTTTCAACTCTAAAATTCTTCATCACATTATCACAAGCATCATATTCCCCAAACAATTTCATCTTGACGAAGTAAGTCAACTAGAGATAGGAACCATGTATTGGATTATGGCCGGTCAGTATAATTGTTTTGGGTACTTGATTCGCCAACACATGCAGGAAATTATGACTAAAGATACTATATTACCATATGGGAGGTTAATCACTAGAATTCTTCATGCCTATGACATTTGCATTCCACCCGATGAAGAATCTATTCAAAATGATCTATATAACATAATAAATAAAAACCTGCTAAAAAAACTTAGGTGCACTTTTAGCAATGGCATATGGGTTAGGCAGCCTAGAAGGACGGATCCAATTCCTACACAAATCGAACAACCCGAAACACCAATTCTTATGGGAAATGAATCTCCTCCTCCTAGTCCCCTTGGAGCAGCACCTTCAGCTCCTGTTTCCTCCACTGAAGATATCATTATGGCGGAGCTATCTCAGATCAAATCACAGCAAGAACAAATTCAGAATCAACAAGTTGAAATTTTGAAGACACTACGACAGATGAATGAAAATATTGATATCATGTATCAGCACTGTGGATTACCTCCTAAGGATTAAATTGATGTATCTTTTTATTCTGTTCTGTTTGCTTTTAAAAACAAGTTCATGTTTGTCATCGATTGTACGATAACTGATCTTTCCTTTAGATAACTACTGTCTTAATCTGCATAGATGATGATGTCTTTTGGATATCGATTGTACGATAAACTATTTCTGGCAAATTTGAATGATGATATTTGATAAATGCTAAACCTTTTTCTATGATCATCAATTAGCTGGCTTGTCCCTTTTTGTTGATGACAAAAGGGGAGAAGTGATGATTTACACCAGAACGATTGTCACGCCCCTAAAAATATCCATGATATTTTAAATTTTTTCGCCACAACTAACCCAGGATCCAAACACACATTTGAGGTCACTAAGAAAACATTCAGATCAAAAATTTCACTTCTATAATCTATCAATTCATAACCCTGTGCAATTCATAAACATAGCACACATCACTCGATAATTTATACAATCTGAACTCAACTCATCAAAATAAAAACCACAATATAAATCCACAAGTGGGGAAATCTATGCAGTCACCACAATCATCGATTTACCATAAGTTCATATCATTACACGAATTTAATTTAACATTCCAAAACCCTATACATGAGGGATCCTTTAACTTACACCAAATCCACAGGTTTAGATTCATAGTCACATTTTATTAGATGCAACGTAGCTTATACACAACTACATATATGCTAACAAAAGTTCTGCCCAACGTCTTCTAAACTTTCCACTGCCTCAGCCCATTCTTAACATTTAAGCAAGCGATACGCTATCCTGAAAAATTTATCAACAAATGGGGTGAGCATAAAGAGCTCAGCAAGTGACTAACATATCCATATCAAAATAGTACAATTTCCAAAGAGATGCAGTTTCAAACACAAAGCAGAATATACGATTTCGTATACATAATATCATTAGGAGCAGAATCATAATTGTCCTTTTTAATCATACATATTTGGTTCCTGACAGATGGGGCATAGAGTAATTGGAGCATATCAGAAACAAAGGAAACATATCGGAGCTTATCAATGGCATTTAAAATGTTCCAAATCACATCAACGACATATGGAACATTACGAAGCAAAATCAACAGTGAATGAAGCATTTCAGAGCATATCAAACTCATATGTCATACAGAAGCTCAAACGTCGTCCTTGACGTTGCAATCATATCATAACTATCCAGAGCACGAACAGAAATAACTCACCAAAACTCTGGATGTCATATCAAACATATAGAGGGTGTAGTGGGATCTCAGTCAGAATGTGATTCATCCATTTCTGAATGACCACCTGACAAAAGTCTCCCACGTCTGGGAGCTCCATCCACCCACGTCTAGGTGAAGTCAAAGGGGGCCGGCAGAGCATCGCAGGCTCTAAGCAATATCCCACATAGCGGGACCCCACATAGCGGGCAAATAAGCGCATACCAGAATATCCCACATAGCGGGACCCCACATAGCGGGCAAATCAGCGCATACCCTTTACCATTTCTGGCAAAGGTCCAGACAATCCCACACACCAGAGTACAAGAAGGCAGTTTCAACAAATTGCAGCATATAACGGAAGCACACGCGGAACAACCAAACGTACATGTGCCTTTTCAAAAACAATGTGATGCAAGGAACAAATCTCTCACAAAAATATTCATTTTAGGGAAAGAATTGAAAGCAAGAGTGTACAGGGATTCTAAGCAATCGTAACCAGCTCAATTCCAATAAGAAGGTTAGGCGAATTCAAGTATCCAAAGGAAATGAAACAGAATACGCGAAATCGACCAAAGCTCGATTTCGGACAGAATTCCAGTGGCACATCCAATAAATATTTCAAAATAACAAATATGCTCCAATACTCATAAGAAGGCTATGGTTGAACCATATATCAGTCTATATTCGGATGGAACAGATTTCATATGAAACAGGGCTCCCAACACAGAGTTACCTCTGATTTGGTAACGTAAGGTCAAAATCACAATCACTGGTTTGCAGACTTTATAGGATCGGATTCAACAGACGATAGGATGAGCAATTGAACTCCAAAATGTTCAAACTATATGTCAAAAGAGAGGATTTCAAGTCTAGTTTCAAATAAAATCAGTTTGGTACAAATCAGAATTTTCAACAGGGAGTTATAGGCGTTTTAGTTTCGAAAGGTCAGAAGTCTTGAACTCTGTTTTACAGCGTCTATAGGCTCTTTTGAAACAAATTTTTGGGTAAGCATTCGGTGTCCAAAATCTACCAAATCGGTGTCAAAAGAAAGACATACGAGTCTAATTTCAAACAAAAATAGTTCCTGCCTGAATTCTCATTCTGTACTAAAACTTAGGGCCGAAGCAGTGCTTAGGGGTCAGTTTACCGAAAACTTTCAGAATCCATAGTTCTATGTCCAAAGAGGAATATATCAGTTTCTAAATAAAAATCTTCCAATTTATTTTGAATCAACATAAAAACAGAGTCAAATACTTATGTAGGATGGGGTTAGAACACTTGCCTTTGGAAATTTTGACCCGAAATGACAAGATTAAAGCAAAAACCCTAAAAGCCCCAAATTTTCTTTCTCTTCTCCTTCTTCTTCTTCTTCTTCTTCTTCTTCTTTTCTTTCCCTGATCACCCACGAGCTGCCTCCTCTGCTTCCTTAACAACGAAGGCAGAGAGGCTTAAGCGGTGGAATTTGTCATTTGGTGCATTTTGCAGTTTAGTCCTTGTTTTTATCATATTCACGATTAGGTCCTTAGGGTTTACATATAGGTCCTCAGATTCTTTCTTTTTTTTTTTTTTTTTTTTTTGAACAGATCTCCCAAATCTTAAAAATAAGTTACCTCTGATTCATACTCTATTTCTTTTGTCAATTAAAATAGATGCTTACATTATCACCAAAAATTTATACGAACATTCGGAATTGAGGGGTGTTACACTCTCCCCCCCTTAAAAGAAAAATTTAGTCCTCTAAATTTATCGTACCTCTATTCGATGAAAAGACGAGGATACACCTTTTTCATTTCCTCTTCTAGCTCCCAAGTTGTCTCCGCTCCAGAATGATGTCTCCAAATTACTTGAACCAGTGGAATGACCCGATTCCTTAGGACTTTTTCTTTCTTATCAATAATCTGAATAGGCTCTTCCACATAGGATAAATCTTTATCGATCTCCACCAGCTCATATTTAATGATGTGAGCAGGGTCATACATATACTTTCTAATCATCGAGACATGAAATATATCATGGACATGGCTCAATGCTGGTGGTAAAGCAATCCTGTAAGCGACAGAACCAATCCTCTCAAGAATCTCAAAAGGTCCAATAAATCTTGGGCTTAATTTTCCTTTCTTCCCAAACCTTATAATGCCTTTGGAGGGGGAGACTTTTAAGAATACCAAATCTCCGATTTCAAACTCAATATCTCGCCTTCTATTGTCGGCATAACTCTTTTGACGACTCTGAGCAGCTTTTAACCTTTTCCTTATAACTTGAATTTTCTCGGTAGTTTCTTGTACCTTGTCCGGTGCTAACAATTTTCTGTCACCAACTTCCTCCCAACATATAGGTGTTATGCACCTTCGCCCATATAAAGCTTCATAAGGAGCCATCTGAATACTTGAATGATAACTATTATTATACGTGAACTCAACAAGTGAAATATCCTTATCCCATTCACCTTTCCAATCCATAACATAGGCTCTAAGCAAATCCTCAAGTGTTTGAATTGTTCTTTCTGACTGACCATCAGTCTGAGGATGATATGCAGTACTAAACTTAACTTTAGTGCCCAACGACTCCTGCAATCTTCTCCAGAATCTAGAGAGAAATCTGGAGTCTCTATCAGAGATGATCTCCTTTGGAATACCATGAAGTCTTACTATTTCACTGACATATAAATCTGCAAGTCTATCAAGCGAATAAGTCATATTAATCGGTAGGAAATGTGCAGATTTTGTTAACCTATCAATGATAACCCAAATAGCATCATGCTTCCTCGAGGTTCTGGGTAGTCCTGAAACAAAATCCATAGTAATACATTCCCATTTCCATTCAGGTATAACTAAAGGTTGCAGCAACCCTCCAGGTCTTTGGTGTTCTACTTTGATTTGCTGACAAGTCAAACATTTTGAAACATACATTGCAATTTCCTTCTTTATACCTTCCCACCAATAATGACTTTGAAGATCTCTATACATCTTAGTGCTCCCTGGGTGTAGGGCGTACTTTGAAGTATGACTTTCATTTAGGATTTGATTCTTGATATCTAGTTCATTTGGTACACATACTCTCTCCCCAAATCTCAATAGGCCATCCTTTGAAACTTGAAATTGTGGCTTCAATTCCTTTTCTACTTCACTCCTCAAGTAGATTAAGTGTGGATCTCGTAATTGTCCCTCCTTAATTTGTTGCATAAGATCAGACTGCACTTGAATGGAGGCCATCAAAATCATCGAGTCTTGCTCTTTGCTCAAAGCTTTCAAATCAAAATTTTCTTCTATTAGCTTCCATTGCTTCACGACCAGACTAGCCATAAAACTTGTAGATTTTCTACTAAGTGCATCAGCTACAACATTGGCCTTGCCCGGGTGATAACGGATGGCACAATCATAATCCTTCAGAAGTTCTATCCATCTTCGCTGCCTCATGTTTAGCTCTTTCTGAGTGAAAATATATTTTAGACTCTTATGATCAGTAAAGATTTCAAACTGTCGACCATACAAATAATGTCTCCAAATCTTTAGAGCAAAAATGATTGCTGCTAATTCCAAATCATGAGTTGGATAATTCAATTCATAACCCTTAAGTTGCCTAGAAGCATAAGCAATTACTCTCCCTTCCTGCATCAAAACACATCCTAAGCCCTTTCTTGAAGCATCAGTATAAACTACAAATCCCTCACTACCACTTGGAATAGTGAGAATAGGGGCACTAGTCAATCTTCTTTTTAACTCTTGAAAGCTTTGCTCACAATCATCGCCCCATACAAATTTCATATTCTTCTTAGTGAGTTTGGTGAGAGGTTGAGCAATTCGAGAAAATCCCTCCACAAATCTCCTGTAATAACCTGCCATGCCCAAGAAACTTCTAACCTCTGTTACATTTGTTGGTACTTCCCATTCAACTACAACTTCTATTTTCCTTGGATCAACAGATATACCCTTCCCTGAAATCACATGGCCTAAGAAAGCAACTTCATTCAACCAAAATTCACATTTGCTGAACTTCGCATACAACTTCTTTTCTCTTAGTATGGACAACACATCACTCAAGTGTTCCTCATGCTCCTGGTTACTCTTTGAATACACCAATATGTCATCAATAAATACAATTACACAGATATCCAATAGCGGTTGAAATATCCTATTCATTAGTTCTATAAAAGCTGCAGGGGCATTTGTCAAACCAAACGGCATCACCAAGAATTCATAATGACCATATCGAGTTCTGAAAGCTGTTTTTGAAATATCCTCCTCCTTGATCTTTAGCTGATAGTAACCTGATCTTTTATGGTCACCTGATTCAACTGTCTATAATCAATACAAAGCCTCAATGTTCCATCCTTCTTCTTAACTAACACCAGAGCACCTCATGATAAGATATTAAGCCAAATAAAATCCTCATTTAATAATCCTTGTAGTTGCTTTTCTAATTCCACTCACTCAAATGATGTCATTCTCTAGAGAGGCTTAGATATTGAGATTATCCCAAGGACCAAATCAAAAGCAAAATCACATTTGGAGGTAATCCAAACAAGTCATCCTGGGATACATTAGGCAAGGAGATAAATAATGTTCAATACTCTCAAAATAAAAGATCGGCTGATCAAATATGCAAAAAGTGATCATTCATTATATACCAATCCATACTGGTATGATAAGAAGATAGTCAATCCATACCAAGTATAATATCATAACTCCAAATCTCTAGGAGAACTAAATCAGCAAAAGTTCAAGTTCTCCAACAAAAATCAGACAAGAGGACCAGATTCAAGTTCGTTATCAAATAATCTCCATTGATTGTACTTACATATATCACATAATACAGTGGTCTAGGTTGAATACCCAAGTGATAGGCAACATGTTACGAATCAAATCGTAGATAGGACCCATGGTCAAACAAATATCTGCATTCTTTCATAAGCATGCATAATACCTTCGATCACTACTTCAGAAGTTTTAGAATCATATTCAGTGATAGCATACACTCTGATATGGGCAGATGATTTATGAGGCAGTGACTCTTTCTTATTGTTCAAAGGGCAGTCTTTTATTTCATGATCCAACTTTCCGCAAGCAAAATAGACTCCAGTCACCTGAAACACAAATTTGTTTCATAATTTAACTTATAATTCACACATGATTGAGTCTTTTGCGGTGACTTCCCATTTCAAATCCAAATGTCTTGACCCTCTTGTTATCACTTTCTGATTCATTTCCAATCACATTCTTATTGGTAAACTTGTCCTTATCATTCTTCTCACTGATCTCCAAAAATTCTTTTCATTGTTCTCATTAATGATCAGCCTCTACTTCCAATATAAGGCAGCAAAAGAAATCTTTCGATCATCAGAACAATTTTGTACATCAAATATCTTCTCTGTTTGCATCATCCATTTTTCTACCACCAATGAAATTAGGTCCACCATGCTTCCGCTGCGCCACTCTGATTCAATATCCCCGATTACCCTTTCATCCCACTTAATTAATCAAAATCAGATGAAGTAGGAGGACTAAATGTCATCGTCATCCTAGATTCCTAAAATACATCAAAGAAAGTTTTCACCAATCACTGTAGTTCACTAGACCTCAATATATTTTGCACGTCAACATATCAAATATTCCAGTGATCCTCAAACCATGCTCTGATACCACCTCTGTCACGCCCCTAAAAATATCCATGATATTTTAAATTTTTTCGCCACAACTAACCCAGGATCCAAACACACATTTGAGGTCACTAAGAAAACATTCAGATCAAAAATTTCACTTCTATAATCTATCAATTCATAACCCTGTGCAATTCATAAACATAGCACACATCACTCGATAATTTATACAATCTGAACTCAACTCATCAAAATAAAAACCACAATATAAATCCACAAGTGGGGAAATCTATGCAGTCACCACAATCATCGATTTACCATAAGTTCATATCATTACACGAATTTAATTTAACATTCCAAAACCCTATACATGAGGGATCCTTTAACTTACACCAAATCCACAGGTTTAGATTCATAGTCACATTTTATTAGATGCAACGTAGCTTATACACAACTACATATATGCTAACAAAAGTTCTGCCCAACGTCTTCTAAACTTTCCACTGCCTCAGCCCATTCTTAACATTTAAGCAAGCGATACGCTATCCTGAAAAATTTATCAACAAATGGGGTGAGCATAAAGAGCTCAGCAAGTGACTAACATATCCATATCAAAATAGTACAATTTCCAAAGAGATGCAGTTTCAAACACAAAGCAGAATATACGATTTCGTATACATAATATCATTAGGAGCAGAATCATAATTGTCCTTTTTAATCATACATATTTGGTTCCTGACAGATGGGGCATAGAGTAATTGGAGCATATCAGAAACAAAGGAAACATATCGGAGCTTATCAATGGCATTTAAAATGTTCCAAATCACATCAACGACATATGGAACATTACGAAGCAAAATCAACAGTGAATGAAGCATTTCAGAGCATATCAAACTCATATGTCATACAGAAGCTCAAACGTCGTCCTTGACGTTGCAATCATATCATAACTATCCAGAGCACGAACAGAAATAACTCACCAAAACTCTGGATGTCATATCAAACATATAGAGGGTGTAGTGGGATCTCAGTCAGAATGTGATTCATCCATTTCTGAATGACCACCTGACAAAAGTCTCCCACGTCTGGGAGCTCCATCCACCCACGTCTAGGTGAAGTCAAAGGGGGCCGGCAGAGCATCGCAGGCTCTAAGCAATATCCCACATAGCGGGACCCCACATAGCGGGCAAATAAGCGCATACCAGAATATCCCACATAGCGGGACCCCACATAGCGGGCAAATCAGCGCATACCCTTTACCATTTCTGGCAAAGGTCCAGACAATCCCACACACCAGAGTACAAGAAGGCAGTTTCAACAAATTGCAGCATATAACGGAAGCACACGCGGAACAACCAAACGTACATGTGCCTTTTCAAAAACAATGTGATTAAAACTTGTAAGTTCGAAACTGAATTCGTAAATGCAAGGAGATTTCATTCTGATAGTAGCTTGAGTAAAGTGAAAAATGAAAACTTGCTGCTGTATAGATAACGATTACAGAAAGGTAAGTGCTCACACATTCAATGAACACGCCAATTTAAAGTGGTTCGGTCAAATGACCTACGTCCACTTGCAAAGCCTTCTTCAATGAGGGCTCCCAACTTCGACTAGCAAATCTCTTTGAAGGGGAAGGACAAATACCCTTCTTACAACCTTTTACAAGTGGTTCACACTCTTACAAATTTTTGAAGAGAAAGAAGGAGGTGAACACTCAAGCAATTGAAAATAAGACTTGCTAAAGACTTCTCTAAGACTTTTATCTCAATCTATTGCTTTTTCAAAGGTTGTAATTTCAGTTGAGAATTGAGGGGTATTTATAGGCCCCAAGAGGATTCAAATTTGGGCTCCAAATTTTGAATTCTCTTGGGTTTTCGAGGCTGGCGGTGCCACCTCTCGTCAATTTCAACATTGATAGAGTTCTGGCGGTGCCATCGCCTAGTCCGACGATGCTACCGCCAGACGTCTCGGGTGTTGGGCAGTGCCACCGCTCAGTCTAGTGGTGCCACCGCTTGGTTCTCGGGTTCTGAGCGGTGCCACCACCTACACTATTTCAGCTCATTGGTTGGGCTCCAAACTTGGCCCAAACCAGTCCAAACTCAGGCCCAATTGGCCCCTACTTAGGTTATAGGATTAACACCTAATCCTAACCCTAATTAATATGCTAACTATGAATTTAAAGACATTTCCTAAACTATTAGAAAGTCCGCAAGTCAAGACTTCTTCCGGTGAACTTCCGGCGAACTTCCGACGGTCTTCCGATAAACCCTCGGAAACCATTCTGCGGACTCCCGGCAAGCTCCTAGACTTCACAATTTGATCTTGGCGAGTTCCGATGAGCTTCTTCGGCAAGCTACGATCTTTCTCGGTGAGCTTCGTGAACTTCCGACGTACCTTCCGGCGAGCTTCCGAAAACCCTTCGGCAAGCTCCCTACTCATTCTCGGTCAGTTCCGGCAACATTCCCGATGAACCTTTGGACTTCCGTCGGACTCTCGAACTCCCAACGAATCCTTCGCGCTTGACTCCGGCACTTTGTTTCACTTTATATCTTCATCGTTATCGTAGTTAATCCTACACACACAAGCCAAAACTCTACTCCGATCTAGACAATTATTACAACGCGAATTGACATTCTGTTGCCCGGCACGTCATTGGTTGGCGCTTCGTCCGATTCTTCAGCGCATCGTCCTCTCTTGCGGCTTGTTGCCCAATCGACGGTTGACCTCCGCAACCCCAATATCCTTGGCGCAATTCTGCTCTCCTTGGCCCGATGCCCGACGTCCGAAGCCTTATGCCGTCCAATATCCTGACATGATCTCCTTTGGCGCAACATCAATTCCTCCTACGCCAATTGTCTAATCATGATCGAGTACACGTGAATAACTCAAAATGCAGTTAAACATCTAAACATAATCAATTAGTTTTATTATCAAAATCCGAGATTCAACACAAACGATATAGGGGAATCCAATCCTTTGAACATATCTATCCTCAGTTATCTTGTACCTATAGTTCCTCAACCATCTAATATCCCAAAGACTATATATCGGGTATGGTGTTGTCAGGCCCATACGGTTTTTACTTGAGTCTGGCTCTAGGAGAACTCTTTCTCTCTCAATCCAAGTGATCTTAGCCATGGATTTGTTTGACAAAGAACACATGGGATATTCCTCTCATGATATTGAGAGCGGATCATCCTCTATGGACACTCAATAGCCCTCGTAAGGTTAGCTGCCACTCCTAATAACTAGCTGTACAAGATTTGGAACTTCCAAACATATAAGTCCAGTATCAAAGAGTGGAGTACTCATACAGGACATCCTTGGTGTCTCAAATCTAAGGACCAGATACACTATTGGGACTACAGAATTACTATTTGATAATAATGCATCATCAACCATCGAGCATTGCATGAGCGGATCAATAAGTAAACTCATCCTCTAATGAGCACCTGCACTGTATCCTTAGTGTCCCCACACGAGCAGCTATAAGACCAACCGCCTCGATCATATGAAAGGGCATATAATACACTAGTCTATCCAGTTATCTCGATGTCCCTCTCGAGTAACCTATGACTAAGATTATTTAGGGTCTGTGTTTAATGGTGAATCGGTCTCATTATCATGATATCATCACGATCCGATTCCGATTGCACAAATCCATTAACATCACAATATATATGCATATATGCAACAAGTAATATAAAGTGATAAAAATATCAATATATAATAAGTAGAAAAAATACGTATCATGTTACACGTGCCATCACTCACGTGATTGGATTGTAGGGCACCTATTGTTAGGATCAAGTCGGCACTAAGAGGGGGTGAATTTGTGTAGCGGATAAAAATATGTCGGTTCGAAAAATCTTCATACGATAAAACTTGATTTCGGAAAGATGTTAACTTGAAACACGTTCATAAGAGTGTGCAGCTAAAGTAATGAGGAAGTATGGCAGTTTGCAATAAATGTAAATAGCAAAACAGAAATGCAAACCGTTTTATAGTGGTTCGGTCATTATGACCTACATCCACTCCACTGATTCCTCTTCCGTCGAGGCCACCGGCATCCGCTAACGATCTTCCTTTAGTGGACGAAAATCAACTACCCTTTTACACTATTCTTCTCATTTTCACAGGTTTAGGAGATAACCTTTACACCCCCATCACTCCTCTCTTAACTAAGACTAACACTTAGGGCTTGAGAGAAGTTCTCACAAGATTACAATAGAGTTTTTCTACTTTTTTGCTCTCAATTCTTGTATATGTTAATCAGGGATGAGATAGGTATTTATAAGCCTCAAGTGGATTCAAATTAGGAGCCTAAAAATGTCTCATCCCTAGTTTTCGGGGTATTAGCAATACCACCACCTGACACCCTGCCATTGGGTGGTACCACCGCCTGACAGTCTCTCAGAGACTATGTCTGGGTGGTACCATCGCCCAAAGTGGCAGTACCACCACCTAACATTGCCACTAGGCAATAACACCGCCCAGTCTAGTGGTATCACCGCTTGACATAGTCTCGGAGACTATGCCACCGATGGTGCCACTTGTTGGGTCAATGTTTGGGCTTTCACTTTGCCCAACACAGTCCATACATAAGCCCAACTGGCCTGTAATTAGGTTGGCCCAATTTCAATCCCAATTATGTGCTAACTATGAGATCTAAGGCATACACTAAGCAAATCTGATCCGGTTAGTTTAGGTTTCTTCCGACGAGCTTCTAGTGAACTTCCGATGATCTCTCAGCATTATTCCAGCGGACTCCGGGCAAGCTCTTGGACTTCACGATGATCTTCTTGGTGAGTTCTGACGAGCTTCTTTAGCAAGCTCCTAGACTTCTCGGTCAATTCCGGTAGAATATCTGACGAACGTCCGGACTTCCGATGAACTCTCAAACTTCTAACGAAATCTAGTTCTTGACTCTAGGATTGCTATCATAATTAATCCTACACAATTAAAACCTACTTTGATCTAGACAATTATTACTAAGCGAATCAAATGTTGTCCGAGATGTCATTGGTTCATCGATGCTTCGTTCGATTCTTCGGCACATCATCCTCTCTTGTAGCCTATTGCCTAATCAGCCAGTTGACTTCCGTAACTCTGATTTTCTTAGCATAATTTCTGCTCTTTTTAGCCTAATGCTCGAACCTATAGCCCGAAGCTTTCTGCCGATACGTCGACCGATCCTTCGGCTCGACGTCCAATCTTCTAACATATTTCTCTCCAGCCCAACATGATTCTTCCTACTATAATTGTCTCTCCCTGATCGAAGCTTCCTACGTCACTCAAAACTCAAATCAAATCATAAACACTATCAATTGGTTTCATCATCAAAATATGAGATTCAACAATCTCCCCCTTTTTGATGATGATAACTAATTGATGATGGAGTTAACCTTAACTCCCCCTATCAATATGCCATATTGATAGAACTCTTGGATTAAGAAAAAATTCAAGAAACATGTTATGTTAACATCATCATACTTCTCTCCCTTTATTATTAACAAAAAGGAGAAGTACAACTATTAAGTGTTTGAGATATGAGTACAAATCATTGCATAATAAACATAATCTCAAGTTTTATCATCATTGTAATTTGTAAGCTAGCAAATTTAGTAAGTGCTACATCATATTAGAACATGTAAGCTAGCAGATTTTATATTATTTTAGAGCATGCTGTTAGGACCCTTTTTCTAAGCTTTTGAATAATGTTTATTGAGTCTGTTTAGTCCAGTTGTTTATTGAGTCAGTTTGGTTCAGTTAGAATCAAGTAGAGGTTTATTTAATATTTATTTATTATTAGAGTTCAAGTCCTGATGGACTTTGGGTAGAACTCTATAAATAGGGATGTAACTGCTCCTAGGAGGCTGATCCCCTCGAAGTGATAAGGAAGGCCGATCCCCTCGGAGTGATCAAGGAGGGCCGATCCCCTCGAAGCGATCAAGGAGGTTGATCCCCTCGAAGCGATTATTATCATCCCCATTTCTCCCCTTTCTTCCACGATAAGACGCCGATCCCCTCGAAGCGATCAAGGAGGTTGATCCCCTCGAAGCGATCATTATCATCCCCATTTCTCCCCTTTCTTCCACGATAAGACTTTAGGGTCTTATCATTTGGTATCAGAGCGACGATAAGACCTTTAGGGGGCTGCGCAGCCTTGCCTTCTTCCCTTCTTCCCCACCATCACCGTTGTCGTTGTTTCCCCGGCCAGCGACCTTTGACCACCGCTCGACCTCCTCGCTGCCCCATCTCGTTCAACAAAAAAAAAAAAAAAAAAGGAAAGAAAAAAGAGAAGAAGAAACACGAGAGGAAGAAGAAGCCGCAGCCACCCCTGCGTCCCCTGCTTCCGGCCAGCCCACCCGCCGCTGCTGCTCTCCGGCCAGCGACCACCATTGCCCCGCTTCCCGGCCGGCGACCACCGTCGCCGCTGTTCCCCGGCCAGGAGACGACGTTACCAGCGTCCATCCCAGCCCTACTGCCGCCGCCCGCCTCCCCTTGCGTCGCAGCGCAGCCGCTCGACCTCTCCTCTTCGGCGATCGTTGGTGACGCTGCTCCCAGCCGCGCCACCATCGCTGCCTCTCCACCGCCGCCCGCCTCCCCTTGGGTCGCAGCCGCAGCCGCCGATTGTCGCCCTCCTCGCGGCGACCGAAACAGGGCAACTCACGTATTGCCCTTGTTCCCAGCCGCGTCACCACCACTTTTCCCAGCCGCATCGCCGCCGCTCGATCATCCGGCCAGCGACCTCTTCTCCTTGCGTCCTCATCTCGCTCGAGCGAGAAGGACCGCCGGCACCGCAGCCGTAGCCGCCGGTTGCCGCAGCCCCTCCTTGCAGCGGTTGCAGAAACAGAGCTTCCGCTGTTGCCGCAGCCCCTCGTCGATCGCAGCCACGCCTCGAGCGCCGTCGCCTTCTAGCCGACCCACCACCACTGCCAGCCACCGTCCGGCGACTATTGCTCGCCACCCAGCCGCCGCTTCCCCTGGCTCGGGCGAGAACGACCGCCGCCACTGCCCCTTGCTCTGCATCTTTTGTAACCGAAACAGGGCAATCACGGGCAACTCACATCTGCTGCCCTTGTTTCCAGCCGCCGCCGTCGCCTCAGCGTCGTCGCCGTCGCCTTCCAGCCGCTACTCCCCCGTGCGACGACCGCCGCTCGCCGCCTAGCCGCTGCTCCCGCTCGCTTCCCAGCCGCTGCTTCCATTTGCTCTGCATCCGTGGTGACCGAAACAGGGCAAGTACCACCGTCGCAGTCACGGGTCCCCTTGCTGCCGCAGTCGCGGATCCCCTTGCTGCTGCGAACGCCGGTTGCCACCACCGTCGCCACTGCTGCCCAGCCAGCGACGACGCCGCTCGCCGCCCAGCCTGGCAGCCTCCGGTTGCAGCAGCCCTCGTTGCAACGATTGCAGAAACATAGCTTCCTCTGTTGCTGCAGCCTGCCACGACCCTCGCTGCCTCCTTCTCCACCGCTGCCGTTGCGCTCCGGCCAGCAACGACTGCTACTGCCAGCCACCACAGCCTTCACCTTAACCCCCTCGATCTGCACCGTTGCTGTAGCCCCCTTGCTCTGCATCGTTGCCGCAACCGCCGGTTGCCACCACTACAGCCTCAACCCCGGCCGCTTCAACGCCACTTCCCTCTTGTTTTGCCTCCGCTGCTGTAGTTGTCGGTTGCCATCACCGCAGCCTCAACACGGCTGCTCGGCGATTGCTTCCTTGGGTCACAATAGCCGCAACCATCACCTTTCAGTTTTGGCGCTCTCATCTCACGCAGTGACACAAACATAGGGCAGCTACTCTTCCTCCAACGCAGCGACCGCAGCACTGCCCTTGGCGTCCACCTCCTCGGCAACTTCGCATCGACAGTGTTGGTGCCCTTGACCGACACAAAAAACAGAAGTTGAGATTATAGATTTGCAGTCTTACGCAATGGCCATTGATAACTCGGTGAAAGCACAAATGGAAGCATTGGAAATCAGAATTGAGAACCGACTGCAAGAAACACTTAATGATTTCAAAAAGAGCCTACTGGAGAGCCTTAGCAAATTTCAACAAAATGGAGGCTCAAGTTTTACATTGCACAGATCTGAAAATACAGGAAAAGAGCCCCAAGATTGTGACACAAATTACTCACACATGAAGATGGAATTTCCGAGATGGAAAGATGAAGATCCGACCAATTGGATCTCTAAGGCAGAAAATTTTTTTCATTTTCACAGAACCCCAGAAGAATCCAAGGTAGAAGTGGCCATAATCCAGCTCGAGGGAGATGCACTCCAGTGGTACGATTGGTATGAAACTTTCCACGGAGTTCCTTCGTGGGAGTAGTTCAAAAGAGGGCTTCTTGTTCGCTTTGGCCAATCCGAATATGAGAATGTTGATTGCCAGCTCGCCAAAATTCATCAAACTTCTACAGTGTTAGAATATTAGAGTAGGTTTGAAAGATTATCAAATCAAGCTAGAGATTGGTCGAACCGACAACTTCTAGATACATTTATTGAAGGGCTTATTCCAGAGATCCGGTGTGAAGTTAAGGCTCGTCAACCCCGTACTATGATAGCTGCGATCTCATTTGCAAATCTACATGAGAAAAAAATTAGCAAGGAAAGATCAGCAAGGGGTTTGTATTATGATGAAAAATGGAGTATGGAGCACCGATGTAAACAAGGGCAACTTCTGATGATTGAACCAATTGGAGAGGAACCAAAAGCTAAGAATGTGGACTCCGATCATGAAGGTATAAATTCTAATAAAGATGTTAGACCTACCATATATACAATGCATGCATTAGCCGACTACTCTAACCCGCAAACTATGGAAGTTGGCGAAACTCTGGAACATCAGCCTGTTATAGTTTTGATTGATACTGGTAGCACTAACAATTCTATGGACAGTGAGACTATTGACCGATTGGCCCACCACATTGAAGACTATGATAGATTCGAAGTAAAGATCATTGATGGATGGATTTTCACTTGTGATAGCAAAGGTTCCAAGATAAAATTGATTATACAGGGCCAGAAGTTTCATGCAACGATTACTACACTGAAAGACCGACCTGTTGCTTACACTATCAAAAAGTGGAGACCATACTTACTTGATCAACGGGTTGTGATGCGTTGCAGATAGTCTATGGCTAAAGTGCTGAAAGAGAAGCTCCCCGAGATTGATGCTGCTCAGCCTTGAGGACAAGGCTGATTTGAAGAGGGAGGAACTGTTAGGACCCTTTTTCTAAGCTTTTGAATAATGTTTATTGAGTCTGTTTAGTCCAGTTGTTTATTGAGTCAGTTTGGTTCAGTTAGAGTCAAGTAGAGGTTTATTTAATATTTATTTATTATTAGAGTTCAAGTCCTGATGGATTTTGGGTGGAACTCTATAAATAGGGATGTAACTGCTTCTTTTCAGTAATCTATGAAAAATACTATTCTGTCTTTGGACAAACCCTAGGAGGCCGATCCCCTCGAAGTGATCAAGAGGGTCGATCCCCTCGAAGTGATCAAGGAGGGCCGATCCCCTCGAAGCGATCAAGGAGGTCGATCCCCTCGAAGCGATCATTATCATCCTCATTTCTCCCCTTTCTTCCACGATAAGACTTTAGGGTCTTATCATTTAGTATCAGAGCGACGATAAGACCTTTAGGGTCTTATCATTTGGTATCAGAGCTACGATAAGACTTTAGGGTCTTATCATTAGGTATCAGAGCAGCGATCCTTCGCGTTCTCGTTGCAACAAAGCTATAAAAAAAAAAAAATATTATTAAGTGTTTGAGATATAAGTACAAATCATTGCATAATAAACATAATCTCAAGTTTTATCATCATTGTAATTTGTAAGCTAGCAAATTTAGCAAGTGCTACATCATATTAGAACATGTAAGCTAGCAGATTTTATATTATTTTAGAGCATGCAAGCTAGCAAGTTTTATGCAGTTTAACATGTTTGCTTCTCTTTAGATGTGCAAACTAGCAAATTTTTGCTTCTTCTTGAAATATGCAAGCTAGCTAGCAAGCTAGCAAAATTTGTTCCCCCTATATCATTGTCAAATAGAAGGAAAGAATATAATTTTATATTTCTTTTTCCCTATACATCAATTTTCACATCATGACAACAATAGATTTGCATTATAAACATAATATCATGTTTTATCATTCATGCTAGCATTTTTTTTTGTTCTCTTTTGCAATGTACAAGCTAACAATTTCCTTTTTCTTTTACAACAATGATTCAATGTGATATACAAATCATAAATATTTCAAATCATGATGATATCAAAAAGTCAAATTACATTATATTCTACTATGTATGATCATAAATTCTTATTTGTATGCATCAATATAATATCATGAGTATTTCATGCATAATTTCATATCATCACATGAAGAATATCAAGAAAAATTAATTGGGTGATAAGATAAACACTTCATGAATATAAGAAATTATACATAAAAATCATATCATGAAAGATAAAATATCAAAAATCATGAAGGATTAAGTCATGAATACTAAATAATATGATTTATCTTGACAAATCTCCCTTTTAGTAAATAACAAAAAGAAATATGGGAGTTTAAAAATAAGATCTTGATTCATGGAAAAATTTTAAGTATCAATATCGAGAATTCAAGATAAAAATCATGGTTAGATGAAACTCATCCAAATTCAAATCAACAAATCATCAAAATCACTTTCAAGAGATTCAAAATGACATAAATAACTTGATTAATCTCTTAGTGAAAAATCGATAAGATAGAGAAAAAGAAATTTTTAAGAAAAATGGTTTCCTTTTTTTAGTTATTTCAATTCATGTGATTTATTTCATAGAAGGATGCCTTTTTCATTTATGCCAAATAAAAACATGCATCAACGTTTAAAACCGAAAAGGAACTTTCATTACGGTAGAGATCAATAATCCATAAATCACAAAACTCATCAAAATTGATTTCATTAAACATAAAGCATTTTCCATCCTAATCATTTTGTTTGTTGTAGTTATGCATTTTTCCTTTTAGGTTAATCTAACTTTTCATGCTTAGTTTTCCATACAAAAGGCATGCATTATCATTTATAATCGAAAGGCAATATGAAAATCATTAAGATATACATTACTGCTTCTTAAAAATAGGCATAGAATTAATATTTTGTTGTATTTTCATAAAACATGCATTTATCACGATCATTTTTTATTTTTTAAACATGTAATTAATATATATATATATATATATATATATATATATATATATATATATATATATATATATATATATATATAAAATTTTTAAACTAAATTAAAAATAACTCATGTAAAGTATCAAGTAATTTCAAAGTAAACTAAGGGGATTTTGGTTACCACATCGTCGAGAGTCCTCAAAGCGAAGTTTGCCACTTCGTCTTCATCGGTTTGCTCCTCATCTTCGGAGGTACTCGTTTCGTCCCAAAGTGCTTCCTTCTTCTTGCATTCATTAGTTGTGTTGTTTTTAAGTTTATTTTTATTCTTTGATTCTTGTTTTAAGAATTTTTAAGTTTTATTATGAGAAGTTCAAGTTCATCATCATTTGAGCTTTCGCTCAAGTGGTCTTCTTTTGTTCTAAGTGTCAAATCCTTTCTGTTCTTTGGAAGATTGTTCTCATATTTATTTTATGTATCATGTGCCTTGTACATCATTTCATAAGTCATTAATGACTCGATAAGTTCTCCGAGAGGGAAAGTATTCAAATTCTTGGCTTCTTGAATGGTCGTTACTTAAGGATCCCAATTTTTAGAAAGAGATCGTAAAACTTTATTAACAAGTTCAAAATTCGAAAAACATTTGCTAAGTGCTTTTAGACTATTGACAACATCCGTAAAACGGGTGTACATGTTTCCAATAGTCTCGCTTGGTTTCATTCAAAACAACTCAAAATCATGCATCAAAATATTAACTTTAGAATTTTTAACCGTACTAGTGCCTTCGTGTGTGATTTCAAGAGTGTGCCAAATATCGAAAGCCGTTTCGAACATAGAAACCCGATTGAATTCATTTTTGTCTAAGGCGCAAAATAGAGCATTCATAGCTCTAGCATTTAAAGAAAAGGTTTTCTTCTCTAAATCATTCTGTTCGTTCATTGGAGTAGAAGACTTTCGAAAACTACTTTCGATAATATTCCATAAATTCAAATCTAACGAAAGCAAGAAAACTCTCATTCGAGTTTTCCAATAAGTGTAGTCCATCCCATTGAACGTGGGAGGACGAATGATAGAGTGACCCTATGGAAATCCGAAAAGAGCCATTTCTCTTGGGTGTTCAACCAACCAAGAAACAACATGGCTCTGATATCAACTATTAGAATCGAGTCAACACTAAGAGGGGGGGGAGGGGTGCGGGGCATGAATTAGTGCAGCGGATAAAATTACATCGGTTCGAAAAATCTTTGTATGATAAAAATATAAGAGTGTGCAGCTAAAGTAATGAGGAAGTATGGTAGTTTGCAATAAATATAAATAGCAAAACAGAAATGTAAACTATTTTTTAGTGGTACAGTCATTGTGACCTACATCCACTCCACCGATTCCTCTTCCGTCGAGGCCATCGGGATCCACTAATGATTTTCTTTCAATGGGTGAAGATCAACTACCCTTTTATAGCCTTATTCTCCTTTTTATAGGTTTAGGAGACAACCTTTACACCCCCCCCCCCCCCCCCCCCTTCACTCCTCTCTTAAATAAGACTAACACTTAGGGCTTAAGAGGAGTTCTCACAAGATTACAACAGAGTTTTTCTACTTTTTTGCTCTCAATTCTTGTCTATATTAACCAGGGATAAGAGGGGTATTTATAGGCCTCAAGTAGATTCAAACTTGGAGCCTAAAAATATCTCATCCTTGATTTTCGAGGTACTGGCGGTACCACCACCTGTGCTGGGCGGTACCACCACCTGCAGCACTGACATTACCACTGGGTGGTACCATTGCCTGACACCCTACAACTGGGCGGTACCACCACCCAGTCTAGCAATACCACCTCTTGATGGTCTCTCGAAGATTGTATCTAGGCGGTACCACCGCTTGACACTACCACTAGGCGGTACCACCGCTTGACACAGTCTCGGAGATCACGCCACCGATGGTGCAACCTGTTAGGTCACTATTTGGGCCTTTCACTTGGCCCAACATAGTCCATACATAGGCCCAACTGGCCCCTAATTGGGTTGGCCCAATTTTAATTCTAATTATGTGCTAACTACGAATTCTAAGGCATACACTAAGCAAATTCGGTCTGATTAGTCTAAGTTTCTTCCGGAGAGCTTTCGGCGATCTTCCGATGATCTCTCGGTAATATTCTAGTAGACTCCCAACAAGCTCCTAGACTTCACGATGATCTTCTTGGCAAGTTCCGATGAGCTTCATTAGCAAGCTCTTGGACTTCTCGGTCAATTCCAGCAGAACTTACAACGAACATCCGGACTTCTAACAAACTCTCGAACTCCCAACGAAATCTCATTCTTGAATCTAAGACTTTATTTTGCTTTATGCCTTGATCACTATCATAGTTAATCCTACATAATTAAAACCTACTTCAATCTAGACAATTATTACTAAGTGAATCAAATGTTGTTTGGCATGTTATTGGTTCATCAACACTTCATCTGATTCTTCAGCACATCGTCCTCTCTTGCAGCCTATTGCCCAATCAGCTAGTTGACCTTTGTAACTCTGATTTTCTTGGCACAATTTTCTCTCTTCTTGGCCCGATGCCCGAACCCATGGCCCGAAGCTTTCTGCTAATACGTCGACCGATCTTTCAGCTCGACGTCCAATCTTCTAACATGTTTCTCTCTGGCCCAACATGATTCTTCCTTCTTTAATTGTCTCTCCCTGATTGAAGCTTCCTATGACATTCAAAATATAAATCAAATCATAAATACTATCAATTGGTTTCATTATCAAAATCCGAGATTCAACACCTATGACTAGCACGATGAGGTCAAGTAGAGGGATCGTGGTCTTCTTAGCTACGTGATCCTTTCTTGGTCATTGGGTTGCCTTCTGGCAGCGAGGTCATCTGCTAGGCGCCAGCAGTCTTGCATGATAGGTCGACACCGGGGTCTTCCCTACTTGACCCCTCCGATGCTTAAGTTAGCGCAAGACAAGAGAGACAACGATATAAGCTGTATAATGGAATGAGTATAGAGCCCCCCATTTCAACATGAGCTATGGGTGGCTTTTATATGTAGGCACTTGGTCAGGCCGACTAACCTTCATACTAGTTGATTGAAGATAAGATCAAGTTAACCAATTGATCATTATAGCAAAAATCTTTCTCTATCCTCTCATCCTTTGATCTTAGTGAGGCGGGGGAATTAAGGCGAGTGGCTTGCCGATGGGTTGCATCCGAAGGATCATCGGGGATATCGCCTTGTAGTCAGACTCCCATCCTTCTTTTGTACAAGTAAGGAATGGTCTTCTCGTCCTTCATCTAGTTAGAAGGATTATTGAGGCTCCACCATACTGCCAACCATTAATGTAGGGTAGATTGGGGTGCGCTCACGATATAGCATTGTCGGAGAGCTGATGACTCAATTCCTGCTTAGGTGTTTGCTTCTATGGTGGATGAGCTATAATAGGACTGGATTATCCCCATCATTTGTCCTCTTCAGAATGGTGTCCATTGGGTCTTTGAACGAAGTTTTCAGAGGATGCTCTTGGATGACTTGGGCATGAGATTTTCCATTGAGGTGCGTAACTTGGATGGTCATCTGCCTTAATGGGTCATCTGGCTAAGGTGCATGGCTCAATAGCGTGTTAGCTCGGTCGAGGTGCAGCCCTCAAGTCTTCTTGTCGAGGTGCACGGCTCGGGAGTGTGTTAACTTAGTCGAGGTGTAGCCCTTAGGTCTTCTAACTGAGGTGCATAGCTCGGGAGTATGTTAGCTCGGTTGAGGTGCAACCCTCAGGTCTTCTAGCCGAGGTGCATGGTTCGGTAGTGAGTCCATCTTAATGGGGTCTACTTTGCCAAGGTGCAAGCCTTTGGTCTTCTAGTTGAGGTGCAACCCTCGGGACTTCATGCTAAGGTGCACGACTCGAGAGTGTGTTAACTCGACCGAGTTGTAGGCCTAAGGTCTTATAGCTAAGGTGTTAGGATCAAGTCAGCACTAAGAAAGGGGATGGATTAGTGCTTTCATAAATTTTACGTTGATTCGAAAACTTATTCAATGTAGAAACACCATTTTGATGAAGTACATATTGGAAAGTATTTAAGCTTGACTTAGAGTAAATGTAAAGTGAAGTGAGCAGCTAAATAAGCAATAAAAGTAAGTAGTAGAAGAAAAAAGCACACCAGATTTATAGTGATTCGGTCGTTACGACTTACGTCCACTCTTGATTTCTCTTCACTCGAGGCCATTTGCTTTCACTATCGATATTTTTTTAATGGACAAAAATTAACTACCTTTACAACTCTTTTCTCCTTTTCATAGGTTTAGGACTTAACCTTTATAAGCCACTCACCCCTCTCTTAAACTAAAATCAAAACTTAGAGCTAGAGGGGAATTCTCAAGGATTTATTATAGAGTTTTCACACTATTTTCGTTTCAGTTCTTGTCTTAACTGAGTAGGGATGCATGGGATATTTATAAGCCCAAAATGGATTCAAATTTGAAGCCAAAATGGTCTTATCCGAGGTTTTCAGGGTATTAGTGGTACTACCACCAATACTGAGCAATACGATTAGTTGACAAAGCCTTGGAGACTGGGCTCTAGCGGTACCATCACCTAACAGGGCAGTACCATCACTTAGAAATATTAACTGCAGTGGTACCACCATCTAGACCACCTGGGAGGTTGAGACTCAAGTGGTACCATCGCTTGGCAACATTAACTGCCAGCGGTACCACCATCCAAACCACCTGCGAGGCTGGGCCTCAAGTGGTGCTAGCTAAGGGTTATTGAATGAGCCTTTCTCTTGTCCTAAAACAGCCATATCTCTGGCCCAATGGGTCCTTAATTGAGTTAGTCTGATTACACTCGAAACTAACTCAATTAGACCTAAACTACTTCAATATAGACAAATTATTACAAGCATGAATCCTATGTTGTCCGATGTGTCATTGGTTTATCCGGTGCTTCATTTGATCTTTTAACATATCATTCTTTCCTTCGGCATATTATCCAATTGGCATGTTGATATCCGCAACATCCGATCTCCTTGGCATAATGTCCGATCCTTCGGCTCGATGCCTAAACTCAAGGCACGAAGTCCTTCTGCCAGTACATCGATCGATCCTCTAGCTTAACGTCTAATCTCCTGACATATTTCACTCTAACCCAATGTCTGATTCCTCCTGCTTTAATCGATTTATCTTTTCTGATTGAAGTTAGTCCTACATCACTCAAAACACAGATTAGATTATAAACCCATCAATTCAACAAACTCCCCCTATCAATATACCATGTTGATAGAAACTTTGAATTTATAGTATCATGAGTATTTCATCATTGCATGTATCATGAATATTGAAAGAACCAATTAACCGCATCATTGCATGCATCATTCCAAATCATAAATATTTCAAATCATCATGGTATCAAAATATCAATGTACATTACATCCTACCATATATGATCATCATAACTTTTCATTGTATGATCATCATAATATCATGAGTATTTCATGCATAATTTCATATCATCATCATAACTTCTCCCCCTTTGTCATTAACAAAAAGAAAAAGTGCAAGTTGTTGAATCTCGTATTTTGATGATTAAACCAATTAATAATTATGTTTATGTTTAACTACATTTTGAGTGATGCAGGTCTACTCGATCAGGATTAGACAGTTAACGCAGAAGGAATTGACGTTGCGCCGGAAGAGATCACATCAGGATATTGGATGGCTGAACGCTTCGGACGTCGGGCATCGGGCTAAGAGCGGAATTGCGCCAAGGATATCGGCGTTGCGGAGGTCAACCGCTGATTGGGCAACAAGCCGCAAGAGAGGACGATGTGTCGAAGAATCGGATGAAGCGCCAACCAATGACGTGCCGGGCAACAGAATGTCAATTCGCTTTATAATAATTGTCTAGATCGAAGTAGAGTTTTGGTTTGTGTGTGTAGGATTAACTACGATAACGATGAAGACATAAAGCAAAACAAAGTGTCGGAGTCAAGCACGAAGGATTCATTGCGAGTTTGAGAGTTCGATGGAAGTCCGAAGGTTCGTCGGGAATGCTGTCGGAACTAGCCAAGAATGAGTAGGGAGCTTGCCGAAGGGATTTTCGGAAGCTCGCCGGAAGGTTCATTGGAAGTTCGCGGAGCTCACCGAGAAAGATCGGAGCTTGCCGAAGAAGCTCATCGGAACTCGCCAAGATCAAATCGTGAAGTCTAGGAGCTTGCCGGGAGTCCACAGAATGGTTTCCGAGAGTTTATCGGAAGACCGCCGGAAGTTCGCCGAAAGCTCGCCGGAAGAAGTCTTGACTTACGAACTTTGTAATAGCTTAGAAAATGTCTTTAAATTCATAGTTAGCATGTTAATTAGGGTTAGAATTAGGTGTTAATCCTATAACCCAAGTAGGGGCCAATTGGGCCCGAGTTCAGACTGGTTTGGACCAAGTTTGGAGCCCAACCAATGAGCTGATTTGGCCTAGGCGGTGGCACTGCCCAGCACCCGAGAGCTGGGCGGTGACACCTCCTAGGCTGGGCGGTTGCACCGCCCAGCACCCGAGCGCTGGGCGGTGGTACCGCCAACATCGGGAACATAAGAGAATTCAAATTTTTGGAGCCCAAATTTGAATCCTCTTGAGGCCTATAAATACCCCTCAAGTCTCAGCTGAGAAGATAACTTTTTGAACAGCAATTGTTTGAGAGAAAAGTCTTAGAAAAGTCTTTGCTAGTCTTGTTTTCAATTTGCTAGTGTTCACCTCCTTCTTTCTTGCTGAAAATCTGTAAGAGAGTGAACCGCTTATAAAAAGTTGTAAGAGGGGTATTTGCCCTTCCATTTCAAGAGATTTGCTAGTGGAAGGTGGGAGCCTCATCGAAGAGGGGCCTCGCAAGTGGATGTAGGTCATTTGACCGAACCACTATAAAATCGGCGTGATTTCTGGTTTGCATTTACTTATTGTCATTTACATTACTGCAAACCATTTGCACTTTAATGCTCTGCTTCTTTGTCTCCGTCTTACTTATCTCTTCAAGCTAAAACGCAATCGAAACGGTTTCAAACGAAAACATTACTTTTATCATACGAAGTTTTTGAAAGTGTTTAAATCGTCAAAAGTTTATCACACTTTACCGCTGCACTAATTCACCCCCCCCTCTTAGTGCCACTCCGATCCTAACAATTGGTATCAGAGCCCGGTATTTCTCATTTCGGATTTACACTCGAGAGAAATGGCTCTTCATGGCTTTCAAGAGGGCTTATCGGTTGTTCGTCCACCGTTGTTTAACGGATTGGACTACACTTATTGGAAAACTCGAATGAGAGTTTTCTTGATTTCTATGAATTTGGATTTATGGAATATCGTTGAAAATGGTTTTCAACTTCCCTCTAAACCGATGAACGAATGGTCGGATTTGGAGAAGAAATATTTTTCTTTAAACGCAAAGGCTATGAATGCCTTATTTTGCGCTTTGGACAAAAATGAGTTCAATCGGATTTCTACGTGAGAAACGACTTTCGATATTTGGCGAACACTTGAAATCACGCACGAGGGAACTAGTAGAGTCAAAGACTCGAAAGTTAACATTTTATTGCATGATTTTGAGCTTTTTCAAATACAACCAAGCGAGACTATAGGTGACATGTACACCCGTTTCATGGATGTCGTCAATAATCTAAGAGTTCTTGGTAAAAAAATTTCGAATTTTGATCTCGTAAGCAAGATCTTAAGATCCCTTCCAAAAAGGTGGGATTCTAAAATAACCGCAATATAAGAAACAAAAGATTTAAATATTTTTCCACTTGAAGAACTAATTGGGTTGTTGATGACATATGAAATGGTGTACAATGCACATGATGAACAAAATCACCTTCCAAAGAACAAGAAGGATTTGAAACTCCGGACAAATGGATACCACTTGAGCAATGACTCAAGTGATGAGGACAATGATGAACTTGAATTTCGAACACTAAATCTTAATAAGTTTATTAAACAAAAATCTAAAATAAACAATGAACTTGAACGGAGGAAGAGGCCAAAGAAGAGGAAGGCAACCAAGGATGAATCAAGAACTTCCAAAGGTGAAACGGCGAATTGGCTTTGACGGGCTTCGACTACAAGGTAAGTAACTCAACTCTCTTGAATTATTTTGAAATTACTTGATGTTTTCCATGATGCATTTTCTCTTTTCTTTTGAATAATTATTTTTCTTGAAAATTGTATGTTTTATGTGAATAAAATAAAATGTTAGATTTAAATAATCATATATATGTGCTTGAGAAGCAAGAATGTGTATTTTGATGATTTCCATATTAACCTTCAATGATGATGCATGGTTTTTATATGGAAGGCTTGATGATTTTTTTTTAAACTTTGTGTTTGGTTTTCAAACATGATGTATGTTTTTGACATAAAAAGAAAACTTGAGCATGCTAATATAAAGTCAATCACATAAATTAAAACTAAAGAAGTTTTAGTTATCTATAAGAATCATTCAAAATTATGTTCAATGAAACCATTGCATAATGATGTAATGAAAATATTAAACATTTTGAAACCATGTTTTAGTGTCATGCATAATGATCATGCTTAATAAATTTCGAAATTATGCATATGAATCTTGTGATTTATGAATTATTGATTTTTACCATAATGAAAGTGCCTTATTAATCTTTGTTGTAATAAATCTTACACTTTCGGTTTTAAACATTATACATGTTTTTATTTGGTATAAGTGAAATAAAATCATATGAATTGAAACAATTAAAAAGAGGAAAATATTTTTTCCTTGAAAAATTATTTTTCTCTATCCTATTGATCTTGATGTTTATTATGATAAATCTATGTATACCATTTTGAATCTCTTGAAAGTAATGTTGATATTTTGATGATTTTGATGATTTAAATTTGAAATGAGTTTTATCAAAATCATGATATTGATTTCTTGGAATAACATGAGATTACCTTTGATGATCATTTTGATTCATGGAATTTTGGATTCATGACTTGGTCTTACATTTGTTTATGAGATTGTTGAAATCTTTGTATGTTTGAATTCTTCCCTTCTCCTTTCAATTTATGCATGTTATATGTTAAAGATTTAAAACCATGTTTTGGTATCATACATATCTAAGAAATATTGATGTGACAAATTGAATAAGTTAAAAATGAATGATGAATTTTCTCTTGAATATAACTTGTGATATTTTTTATATAAATCATCATTTTGATTTCTCGACATTCGATACATGAGATTTTATTATAAATCAAAATTTCTCATAAATCGATCTTCTATGATTTTACTTGATATTCTCTTGAGAGGAGATTTTCTAAATGAATCATGATTTTTCCTTGTGAGTTCTTGGAGTTATTACTTGATTTTTCTTTTAAAACAAGATCTCTTCTTTGTACTCCTATGATTTTTCTTGATATTTTATTTAAAATAGATATTTACTATATGAATCATGTCTTTTGGTATTCAAATGATTTTATCCTTCATGACATGATTTCTTTGTATTTATGGCTTGCATGGCTTGAAATGTTTTGGTATAATGCATGCAATGATGAAATATTCATGAAGTTAAAATGATGTATGCAATACTTATGATAATGATGTACATGATGTATTTATTGCATATGATGTGTATCATGAATGCTTTAAATGATGAATGTTTGGTATCATGATCAACATGTTGATAAATGCTTAAAAATTTTAATGTTTGAGTATCATGTATGATATGCTTATTAATGATGATTGATTTATTTTTCGGTATCATGCATGAAAAATAAGGTTATTGAAATTGTGTATGTTTTAATTTGAATATATAATGATGCACAAATAAGAATGATACTTATATTTGTCATAATATGAAAATTGATATAAGGGTCTTCCCTTCTTTTTGACAATGACAAAGGGGGAGCAAGAATTTCTAGCGTGGACATCATGAAAAGAGACAAACTAACTAGCTTGCACAATTCAAGATGAAAGCAAAAATTGCACTTCTCAAAAGAGAAGATGCAAATGTAACATTTGCCAAATTGTTTGCTTGCCTCATGTAAAACATTATCTCTTGCTAGTTTGGAATTTTTGCTAGCTTGTATGTTGCAAAACTTGATCACTTTTTTCAAACATTTTGCTAGCTTACACTTTGCAAAGAAAGCAAAAATGACACTTCTAGAAGAAAGAGCTGTTATTTTGAACATCACAAGCTTGCTTATCTTAAGAAACAAAAATTGCAAAAGTGCTATCTTGCCTATCTCAAGAAGCAAAACTTGCAACTTGCACATTGCAATAGGAAGCAAGAATTATGAGCTTACACAAGAAAGCTATCTTGCATTTGCTTTCGAAATTTTTGCTAGCTTGTATATTGTGAAACTTACATATCGTAAAAATTACTAGCTTGTAGTCTAAAGAGGCAAATGTACTATATTGCCTATCTTAAGAGGCAAAAATGCTAACTTGCACATCTAGCAAAACTTGACAAATTTGCATATTTCAAGAAGCAAGAGTTGCTTTCTTGAACATCTCAAATATTGCTAGCTTGCATGATGTAGAACTTGCTATCTTGAACATTACCAAAAGTGCTATCTTGTATGCTGTAAAACTTGCATATCTAAAACTTGATAGCTTGAATGTCCTAAGCATGATGCATTACTTGCTAAATTTTCTAGCTTCAAAACTGCATGATGATAAAACTTAATATTATGTTTTTCATGCAATGAGTTGAACTTATATTACAAACACAAAGAATAGTTGTACTTCTCCTTTTTGTTGATGACAAAGGGGGAGAAGTATGTTGATGACATGATATGCATAAGTCTATGCATATGTTCATAATGACGTGTTCATAATGACGTGTTGCAAGTATTCATGATGAATATTGCAATGACTTGAATTCAGTCTGAATTCAAGGTTCTATCAATATGGCATATTGATAGGGGGAGTTTGTTTAAACTCCGGAAGTCAAATTCAGTTTGAATTCAAGATTCTATCAATATGGCATATTGATAGGGGGAGTTTGTTTAAACTCCGGGAGTCCAGTTTAACTCCGTCATCAATTGGTTGTCATCATAAAAAAGGGGGAGATTGTTGAATCTCGTATTTTGATGATTAAACCAATTAATAATTATGTTTATGTTTAACTATATTTTGAGTGATGCAGGTCTACTCGATCAGGATTAGACAGTTAACGTAGGAAGAATTGACGTTGCGCCGGAAGAGATCACGTCAGGATATTGGATGGCTGAACGCTTCGGACGTCGGGCATCGGGCCAAGAGTGGAATTGCGCCAAGGATATCGGCATTGCGGAGGTCAACCGCTGATTGGGCAACAAGCCGCAAGAGAGGACGATGCATCGAAGAATCGGACGAAGCGCCAACCAATGATGTGCCGGGCAACAAAATGTCAATTCGCTTTATAATAATTCTCTAGATCGAAGTAGAGTTTTGGTTTGTGTGTGCAGGATTAACTACGATAACGACGAAGACATAAAGCAAAACAAAGTGTCGGAGTCATTGCGAGTTTGAGAGTTCGACGGAAGTCCGACGGTTCGTCGGGAATGCTGCTGGAACTAGCCAAGAATGAGTAGGGAGCTTGCCGAAGGGTTTTTCAGAAGCTCGCAGGAAGTTGTTAGGATCAGAGCGGCACTAAGAGGGGGGGGGTGAATTAGTGCAGCGGATTAAAACTTCGGTTTTGGAAAAATCTTTCGTACGATAAAAAATCGAACTTGAAAAGCTTAAGAACTTAGAAGCGTATGGAAGCATAGTGACTAAGTAAAGTAGTTTGCAGTATGTAAATGGCAAGAATAAAATGCAAACCAGAGAAGATGGTAGTTTATAGTGGTTCGGTCAATCGTGACCTACATCCACTCATCCGATTCCTCTTCCGTCGAGGCCACCGGCATCCACTAATGATCTTCCTTTACTAGGCGAAGATCAACCTCCTTCTTACACCCCTCTTACAACCTCTTACAAGTGGTTCACCCTTTTACAAAGATTTCAATGAAAAGAAAGGAGGTGAACACTCAAGCTATTGAAAACAAGACTTTTCCTAAAGCTTTTCTCAACTTCTAGCTTCTCAAAAGGTTGTGTTCTCTGCTGAGAATTGGGGGGTATTTATAGACCCCAAGAGGATTCAAATTTGATCTCCAAAATTTGAATTCCCTTGAGTTCCCGAGGCTAGCGGTGCCACCGCTTGTCGACCGTTGCACTAGCGGTGCCACCGCCCAATCAAGCGGTGCCACCGCCCAGTCTGGCGGTGCCACCGCCAGACCCTTACAGCTTACTAGTTTGGGCTCCAAACTTGGCCCAAACCAGTCCAAACTCGGGCCCAATTGGTCCCTACTTGGGTTATAGGATTAACACCTAATCCTAACCCTAAGTAACATGCTAACTATGAATTTAAAGACATTTTCTAAGCTATTATAAAGTCTGTAAGTCAAGACTTCTTTCGATGAGCTTCCGGCGAACTTCCGGCGGTCTTCCGACAAACTCTCGAAAACCATTCTGCGATTTGATCTCGGCGAGTTCCAATGAGCTTCTTCGGCAAGCTCCGATCTTTCTCGGTGAGCTCCGTGAACTTCTGATGAACCTTTTGGCGAGCTTCCGAAAAACCCTTCGGCAAGCTCCCTACTCATTCTCGGCTAGTTCCGGCAACATTCCCGAAGAACCTTCGGACTTCCGTCGAAGTCTCGAACTCCCAACGAATCCTTCGTGCTTGACTGCGGCACTTTGTTTCGCTTTATGTCTTCATCGTTATCATAGTTAATCCTGCACACACAAGCCAAAACTCTACTCCAATCTAGATAATTATTACAATGCGAATTGACATTCTGTTGCCCGGCACGTCATTGGTTGGTGCTTCATCCGATTCTTCGGTGCATCGTCCTCTCTTGCGGCTTGTTGCTCAATCGGCGGTTGACCTCCGCAACCCCAATATCCTTGGCGCAATTCCACTCTCCTTGGCCCGACGCCCGACGTCTGAAGCCGTCTGCCGTCCAATACCCTGACGTGATCTCCTCCGGCACAACGTCAATTCCTCCTGCGTCAACTATCTAAACCTGATCAAGTAGACCTGCATCGCTCAAAATGCAGTTTAAATCATAAACACATATCAAGTGGTTTCATCATCAAAATACGAGATTCAACAATCTCCCCCTTTTTGATGATGACAACCACTTGATGACAGAGTTAACCTTAACTCCGAGAGTTTAAACAAACTCCCCCTATCAATATGCCATATTGATAGAACCTTGAATTCAAATTGAATTCAAGTCATTGCAATATTCATCATGAATACTTGCAACACATCATCATGAACATATGCATAAACTTATGCATATCATGTCATCAACATACTTCTCCCCCTTTGTCATCAACAAAAAGGAGAAGTACAACTATTCTTTGTGTTTATAAGTTCAACTCATTGCATGAAAAACATAATATCAAGTTTTATCATCATGCAGTTTTGAAGCTAGAAAATTTAGCAAGTATTGCATCATGCTTAGGACATTCAAGCTATCAAGTTTTAGATATGCAAGTTTTATAGTATACAAGATAGCACTTTTGGTAATGTTCAAGATAGCAAGTTCTACATCATGCAAGCTAGCAAAATGTTTGAAAAAGTGATCAAGTTTTGCAACATACAAGCTAGCAAAAATGTCAAACTAGCAAGAGATAATGTTTTACACGAGGCAAGCAAACAATTTGGCAAATGTTACATTTGCATCTTCTCTTTTGAGAAGTACAATTTTTGCTTTCATCTTGAATTGTGCAAGCTAGTTAGTTTGCCTCTTTTCATAATGTCCACGCTAGAAATTCTTGCTCCCCCTTTGTCATTGTCAAAAAGAAGGGAAGACCCTTATATCAATTTTCATATTATGACAAAGGTAAGTATCATTCTTATTTGTGCATCATTATATATTTAAATTAAAACATACACAATTTCAATAACCTTATTTTTCATGCACGATACCGAAAAATAAATCAATCATTATTAATAAGCATATCATACATGATACTCAAACATTAAAATTTTCAAGCATTTATCAACATGTTGATCATGATACCAAACATTCATAATTTAAAGCATTTCAATCATTGTTTCAATCGTCACTATAACTCATCATGCACAAAATGTAAAATCATCTAACATGATACAAACATTTATTTTCAAAATGTTTATCACTATTTTCATGTATGATAATAAAGTATTCATGATGCATATATCATCACAATACAAAGCAATTGCATGCATAATTTCAAATTATAAATATTTCAAATCATGAAGATATTAACTTGTCAAATTTCATCCGATCATTCATGATTATAACTTTTCATTTGTATACATCAAAATAATATCAAGAATATTTCATGCATAATTTAATCACCACATAAGGAATATCAAGAAGAAAGTAATTGGGTGATGCGATAAACATTTCATGAATACAAGGAATTGTATAAAAATCATATCATGAAAGATTAGAACATATGAATACCAAAAGGAATGATTTCTTTTTGAAAAACCTACTCATAAATAATCAAAAGAAAATCTTAGGAGATCGATTAATGAAAAAATCTTGATTCATAATAAATCTTAATTTATAAATATCACGGAATCAAGATCATGATTTTGAATAAAACTCATTCAAATTCAAATCATCCAAATCATCAAAATCTCAACATTTCTTTCAAAAGATTCAAAATGGCATAGATAGTTTTATTGGTCTCTTAGGTAGAAATCAATAAGATAGAGGATTACATTTCATTTTTATAAATTTCTATTCATGTGATTTGCTTCTTATGAGCATGCCTTAGTCTTTATATGCCAAATCAATATAAGCATTAAAGTTCAAGATGTAAAGGCAAAATCTTATAAGAAAACTCATTTATAAAATATTCATCATGTTTATTTTAATGAGATTCATAAGATTGGTAAAATAAATTCATTAATCTCAATAGAATAGAAAATTCATTTCCATTTCATATAATTGATTTCATGTGAGAGTGTTCAAGTCTTTTTGTGAAAACATTATATCATCATTTAAAGTCAAAACATAAGTTCCGTCATAAAGCCGTCAAGACCAAACACATCAAAAATAAAACATCATGATATCACATCTATCATCAAAAGACTATCAAGAAATTCATACATAGATGTACATGCACTATGTCATCTTAATATGTCATGAGAATGTCATCTTAATTCGTCATAAAAATGATTAAACCAAAAACATGTTAATCCAAAATGAGAGTATCAAATCAACATTTACTTCAAAAACTCATGCATGACATAAAATCATCAAAATACACATGCATGGATTAATCCTAAGCATTATCACATTGCATACATCATTCAACATTTCAAAACATAACATGCATGAAACCTTAGCAATATACTTTTTATTAATCAAATTTTTAATTTTTTCAAAAATGCTAAAAAAGAAAAACATGATATAATTTTTGAAAAATAAATTTTTTTATTTCCTATTCCTACTATCTAAATTAAGAACTCATGAAAAACTTCAAGTAATTTCAAAATAATTCAAGAGAGTTGAGTTACTTACCTTGTAGTCGAAGCCCGTCAAAGCCCAATTCGTCATTTCACCTTTGGAAGTTCTTGATTCATCCTTGGGTGTCTTCCTTTTCTTTGGCCTCTTCTTCCATTCAAGTTCATTGTTTATTTTAAATTTTTGTTTAATGAACTTATTAAGAGTTGGTGTTCGAAGTTCAAGTTCATCATTGTCCTCATCACTTGAGTCATCGCTCAAGTGGTATTCATTTGTCCGAGGTTCCAAATCCTTCTTGTTCTTTGGAAGGTGGTTCAAGTGTTCATTGTGTTCAACATATGCATTGCGCACCATTTCTATTGTCATTAATGAGCCGATAAGTTCTTCAAGTGGAAAAATATTTAAATCTTTTGTTTCTTGTATTGCCGTTACTTTTGATTCCCAAGCTTTAGAAAGTGATCGTAAAACTTTACTAACAAGTTCAAAATTCGAGAAACATTTGCTAAGAGCTTGTAAACCATTGACGACATCCGTGAAACGAGTGTACATGTCAATAATGGTTTCGCTCGGCTTCATTTGAAAAAGCTTGAAATCATGCATTAAAATGTTGATTTTCGAATCTTTAACTCTAGAAGTGCCTTCGTGTGTGATTTCAAGAGTGTGCCATATGTCGAAAGCCGTTTCGCATAAAGAAACCCGATTGAACTCATTTTTGTCCAAAGCGCAAAATAAGGCATTCATAGCCTTTGCGTTTAAAGAAAACATCTTCTTCTCCAAATCATTCCATTGGTTCATTGGAAGAGAAGATATTTCAAATCTATTTTCGACTATGTGCCATAAATTCAAATCCAAAGAAAGTAAGAAAACTCTCATTCGAGTTTTCCAATAAGTGTAGTCTGTCCCATTGAAAAAGGGAGGACAAATGAGAGAGTGACCCTCTTGAAAGTCGTAAAGAGCCATTTCTATTTGGGTGTTAAACCAAGGTAGAAAAACGTGGCTCTGATACCAATTGTTAGGATCGGAGCGGCACTAAGAGGGGGGGGGTGAATTAGTGCAGCGGATTAAAACTTCGGTTTTGGAAAAATCTTTCGTACGATAAAAAATCGAACTTGAAAAGCTTAATAACTTAGAAGTGTATGGAAGCGTAGTGACTAAGTAAAGTAGTTTGCATTATGTAAATGGCATGAATAAAATGCAAACCAGAGAAGACGGTAGTTTATAGTGGTTCGGTCAATCGTGACCTACATCCACTCCTCCGATTCCTCTTCCGTCGAGGCCACCGGCATCCACTAATGATCTTCCTTTACTAGGCGAAGATCAACCTCCTTCTTACACCCCTCTTACAACCTCTTACAAGTGGTTCACCCTTTTACAAAGATTTCAATGAAAAGAAAGGAGGTGAACACTCAAGCTATTGAAAACAAGACTTTTCCTAAAGCTTTTCTCAACTTCTAGCTTCTCAAAAGGTGTGTTCTCTGCTGAGAATTGGGGGGTATTTATAGACCCCAAGAGGATTCAAATTTGATCTCCAAAATTTGAATTCCCTTGAGTTCCCGAGGCTGGCGGTGCCACCGCCTGCGACCGTTGCACTGGCGGTGCCACCGCCCGACTTCTCGGGTGCTGGGCGGTGCCACCGCCAGACCCTTACAGCTTACTAGTTTGGGCTCCAAACTTGGCCCAAACCAGTCCAAACTCGGGCCCAATTGGCCCCTACTTGGGTTATAGGATTAACACCTAATCCTAACCCTAAGTAACATGCTAACTACGAATTTAAAGACATTTTCTAAGCTATTACAAAGTCTGCAAGTCAAGACTTCTTTCGACGAGCTTCCGGCGAACTTCCGGCGGTCTTCCGACAAACTCTCGGAAACCATTCTGCGGACTCCCGACAAGCTCGTAGACTTCACGATTTGATCTCGGCGAGTTCCAATGAGCTTCTTTGGCAAGCTCCGATCTTTCTCGGTGAGCTCCGTGAACTTTCGACGAACCTTTTGGCGAGCTTCCGAAAAACCCTTCGGCAAGCTCCCTACTCATTCTCGGCTAGTTCCGGCAACATTCCTGAAGAACCTTCGGACTTCCGTCGAACTCTCGAACTCCCAACAAATCCTTCGTGCTTGACTCCGGCACTTTGTTTCGCTTTATGTCTTCATCGTTATCGTAGTTAATCCTGCACACACAAGCCAAAACTCTACTCCGATCTAGATAATTATTACAACGCGAATTGACATTCTGTTGCCCGGCACGTCATTGGTTGGCGCTTCGTCCGATTCTTCGGTGCATCGTCCTCTCTTGCGGCTTGTTGCCCAATTGGCGGTTGACCTCCGCAACCCCAATACCCTTGGCGCAATTCCACTCTCCTTGGCCCGATGCCCGACGTCCGAAGCCTTCTGCATCCAATACCCTGACGTGATCTCCTCCGGCACAATGTCAATTCCTCCTGCGTCAACTGTCTAAACCTGATCGAGTAGACCTGCATTGCTCAAAATGTAGTTTAAATCATAAACACATATCAAGTGGTTTCATCATCAAAATACGAGATTCAACAGAAGGTTCGTTAGAAGTTCGCGGAGCTCACCGAGAAAGATCGGAGCTTGCCGAAGAAGCTCAACGAAACTCGCCAAGATCAAATCGTGAAGTCTAGGAGCTTGCCGGGAGTCTGCAGAATGGTTTCCGAGAGTTTATCGGAAGACCGCCGGAAGTTCGCCGGAAGCTCGCCGGAAGAAGTCTTGACTTACGAACTTTGTAATAGCTTAGAAAATGTCTTTAAATTCATAGTTAGCACATTAATTAGTGTTAGAATTAGGTGTTAATCCTATAACCCAAGTAGGGGCCAATTGGGCCCGAGTTCGGACTGGTTTGGGCCAAGTTTGGAGCCCAACCAGTGAGTTGATTTGGCCTAGGCGGTGGCACCGCCCAGCACCCGAGAGTTGGGCGGTGACACCTCCTGGGCTGGGCGGTTGCACCGCCCAACACCCGAGCGTTGGGCGGTGGCACCACTTGGCTGGGCGGTGGCACCGCCAACATCGGGAACATAAGAGAATTCAAATTTTTGGAGCCCAAATTTGAATCCTCTTGAGGCCTATAAATATCCCTCAAGTCTCAGCTGAGAAGATAACTTTTTGAGCAGCAATTGTTTGAGAGAAAAGTCTTAGAAAAGTCTTTGCTAGTCTTGTTTTCAATTTGCTAGTGTTCACCTCCTTCTTTCTTGCTGAAAATCTGTAAGAGAGTGAACCGCTTGTAAAAAGTTGTAAGAGGGGTATTTGCCCTTCCATTTCAAGAGATTTGCTAGTGGAAGGTGGGAGCCTCATCGAAGAGGGGCCTCGCAAGTGGATGTAGGTCATTTGACCGAACCACTGTAAAATCGGTGTGATTTCTGGTTTGCATTTACTTATTGTCATTTACATTACTACAAACCATTTGCACTTTAATGCTTTGCTTCTTTGTCTCCGTCTTACTTATCTCTTCAAGCTAAAACGCAATCGAAACGGTTTCAAACGAAAACGTTACTTTTATCGTACGAAGTTTTTGAAAGTGTTTAAATCGTCAAAAGTTTATCACACTTTACCGCTGCACTAATTCACCCCCCCCTCTTAGTGCCACTCCGATCCTAACACAAGTAGCAAGTTTTTGAAACAGAATGCAAGCTAGTAAATTAGCAAGTTTTACATCATTTTAGAATATGCAAGTTAGTAAGTTTTTTGAGATATGCAAGTTAACAATTCTTTGCTTCTTGAGATGGACAAGATAACATTTTTGCTTTTCTTTAGATTGATTGCAAGATAGCAATTCTTGCTTCTCTTTTGAGATAAATTTGCAAGTTTTGCTTCTTGAGATGTGTAAGCTAGCACTTTTCTCTTTTCTTTGCAATATGCAAGCTAGCAAGACTTTTATCCCCCTTTGTTATTGTCAAAAAGAAGGAAAGAATATAATGTTGTAATCATTTTCCCTTTACATCAATTTTTAAATCATGATAAAAAGATAAATTTAAATCAAGAGTGATGAGGTATACAATTCATGAATACAAGGGAGTATTATATATAAAACTCAAGTCATAAATCTTAAGAAGTCAAGTGACATATCATGGTTAATTTGGATAAATATCCTCTTTAATAAACAACAAAAGAATTGTAGGAGAACAAATAATGAAAGATCTTGATTCATATAAAAATCTCAAGTTATAATTCCAAGAAATCAAAAGACAAATCATGATTCATTTAGATAATTCTCTTTAATAAAACGAAAGAATCATAGTGAATGATATAAAAATCTCAAGATCATGGTTTGTTTGCATAATTTTCCTCTTTAGTAAATGGTAAAAAGAAGAAATCATAGAAGATAAAAAATTTTGATTCCCATAAAGTTCATGATTTAATTTGATAAATATTCTTTTTAGTAAATAGCAAAAAGAAATATAGGAGATCAAATAAGAGATATTAATTCATAAAAAAATCTCAAGTATCAATCTCGAGAAACCAAGATCAAGTTCATGATTCGGTTAGAAAAATATTATTCAAATTCAAATCATCAAAAATATTTTCATAGTTTAAGAGATTCATAAAATGACATAAATAGATTCATTAATCTCTTATTGAAAACTCAATAAGATTTTAGGGATAGAGACATTTTCAATAATAATATATTTCTGTTTTTTATGTGTTTCAATTTATGTGATTTATTTCATACAAGAATACCTTTGTCTTTTATGCCAAATAAAAATATGCATTATCATTTAAAACCAAAAAATAAGATTTATCACAAGAGTTATCAAGATCAATAAACCATAAATCATAAAAATCATCATTACTTCAAATCATCATATATCATTAAATCATCAAGCATGATTTCATTAAACATAAAGCAGTTTCAGTCAAAATTATTTTATTTGTTGTAGTAATATATTTTTCTTCTTAAGTGAATCTAACTCTTCATACTTAGTACAAAGAGTTAATATGAAATTGTCATGCTTAATTTTTTTTAAAAAAAATTCCAAAATCCCTAGGAAGAGAAGTATGAGCCCCCTTTTATAGTTCAAAAAATAACTTATTAAATAAATTTTATATTTTTTACTAACTAATTAAAAAAAACTTTTGAAATGCATCAAGTAATTTCATAGTAAGGTAAAGGGGTTTTGGTTGAGTTACTTACCTCATTGTCGAAAGTCACCAAAGTGTAGTTCACCACCTCATCTTTGCTAGTTTTCTCTTCATCTTTGGATGTACTCGTTTTGTCCCATGTTGTCTTGAGTGTTTTCTTCTTCTTTTGTGTAAGTATATTCTTCTTTAGTTGCAGACATTCACTTTTGAAGTGCCCTAGCCAATTGTATTCATAGCAAGTTATTTTCATCATCACCATTATCACTTGAGTTTTCTCTCAAGTGGTCTTCTATTGTTCGAAGTGTTAAATCCTTCATGTTCTTTGGAAGGTTGTTCTCATGTTTATCATGTTTGATACAAGTCATTTCATAGGTCATTAAAGACCCAAAAAGTTCTTCAATAGAGAAATTATTCAAGTCCTTTGTCTCTTATATTGCCATCACTTTCGGATCCCAACTTTTTGGAAGGGATCTTAGTATTTTGTTAATAAGTTCAAAATTAAAAAAAAATTTATTAAATATTTTCAAACCATTGATGACATCCATAAAACGGGTGTCATATCTTCTATGGTTCTGCTTAGTTCCATTTGAAATAATTCAAAACTATGCATCAAAAGATTAATTTTTTATTCTTTAACCCTACTTGTGCCTTCGTATGTGATTTCAAAAGTGTGCCAAATGTCACGTGTAGTCTCACAAGTCAAAATATGATTAAACTCATTTTTATCTAAAGCACAAAACATAGCATTCATAGCTTTTGCATTTAACGAAAATATTTTTTCCTCAAAATCATTCCATTCATTCATAGGTTTAGAGGGTTGTTGAAAACCATATTCGATAATATTTCATAAATTAAAGTTTAATGAAAGCAAAAAAACTCTCATTCATGTTTTCGAATACGTATAGTCCGTTCCATTGAATATAAGAGGACGAGTGATAGAAAGATCCTTTTGAATGCTGAAAAAAATAATCTCTCTTAGGTGTTAAACCAAACAAAGAGTAACCTAGCTCTGATACCAATTGTTAGGATTAAGTCGACACTAAGAGAGGGGAGGGGGGGGGGGGGGGGGTATGACCGCCTAATAGAGCCTCGGGGATTGGGCTTTGGCAGTACCACCACCTGATAGGGCAGTACCATTGCTTGGCAGCATTAACTACTGGTGATACCACTGCCTAGTTTGGGCGGTACCATCGCTCAAAGCACCTGGGAGGCTGAGCCTCAAGTGGTGCCACCACCAGCCCTAGCGGTGCCACCGCTTGGGCTAGCTAAGGGTCACTGAATGGGCCTTTCTTTTGGCCTAAAACAGCCCAACTCTAGCCCAATGGGCCCCTAATTGAGTTAGCTTGATTGTACTTGAAACTAAATCAATCAAACCTAAACTACTTTAATCTAGACAAATTATTACAAGCATGAATCCTATGTTGTTCGACATATCATTAGTTCATCCGGCGCTTCGTCCGATCTTTCAGCGCATCGTCCTCTCCTTTGGTGTATTGCCCAACTGGTATGTTGACCTCTGCAACATCCGATCTCCTTGGCACAATATCTAATCCTTCGACCCGATGCCCGAACTCATGGCACGAAGTCCTTCTGCCAGTACATTAATCGATCCTTTGGCTCGACATCTAATCTCCTAACATGTTTTACTCTAGCCCAATGTCTGATTCCTCCTATTTTAATTGATTTGACTTTTCTGATTGAAATTAGTCCTATGTCACTCAAAATATAGATTAGATTATAAACTCATCAATTGATTTCATCATCAAAATATGAGATTTAACACAAGGTACATGGCTCGGGAGTGTATTATCTCGGCTGAGGTATAGCCCTCGGGTCTTCTAGCCAACCTACACCGCTTTAGAGTGAGTCCGTCTTAATGGGCTCCACTCCGACGAGGTGCTGGCCTTAGGTTTTTATGTCAAGGCGCACGACTCAAGAGTGTGTTAGCTTGGCTGAGGTGCAGCCCTCAAGTCTTCATACTAAGGTACATGGCTCGGGAGCGAGTCTACCTTAACAGGCTCCACCCTACCGAGGTGTAGGCTTCGGGTCTTCATGCCAAGGTGCATGGCTCAGGAGCATGTTAGCTCGGCCAAGGTGTAACACTCGAGTCTTCTAGTCGAAGTGCATGGCTTGGGAGTGAGTCTGCCTTAACAGGCTCCACTCTGCTCAAGTGCAGGCTGTTAGGAAACCTTAGGAGAACATCACATGTGCAGTAGAAAATAAAAACAAAAAGTATTCCCAAAACAGATCTTATCGGATCATCATGCAATAATCAGGAGTGAAAAACTCAAAAAACAAAACTGCATCAAGTGGTTGAGGCATTCTCACATAGGGATGATTGTATATCTTCTAAATCATATATCTCAATCCATGGATGAAGGAGCTCTCACAAACTCCTTTCTCGTGGTGATCCATACAATAGATGCAGCGATAAGGCACCTCCTTGTGTAGTGGGTTCTCTCCTCATGATCGCGCACCACCATGTAGCAGCAACTAAGAGAGGGGCCAGCCCTCTTGCTATCCTCTCATGCCAAGGAGGGGCTCACGGCTGAAGGAGAGATGGAGAGGAGATAGAAGGCCAGTGGGTATAGGGTCTAGCATATGACTTATGAAGTCCCAACTCCTATTTCTAGAGAGCTCCTATTGCTAACCCTAATAGATATATCTTAACGAGTATTGAATCCCCATCTAATAACCACTAGCTTAATAGGTATTGGATCCTAAACCAATAACCACTCTAAGCTCTATTAGGTCTCACCCAATGGATACATTAAAATAGGAACTTATTGGATATCCTATATCTAATCCTCTATTCGTCAAGTTGTCCACTATATATGTATGATCCTCTAGCCTAATATCGAGCTAGCTGTGAGTTGCACCTGTTAGAACTCTTTTTTACTTAGTGAATTATTATGGGATAATAATTCACTCAACTCATCGACTATGGATGTATTATGTTACTATGCCATAGTCTTCAAATGGTATAGGGGGATCTAATCCATTGGACATGTTTATCCTTAATTACCATGTATATAATCCCTTATCCATCTAATATCCCTAAGACCATATACCGGATATGGTACTATCAGGCCCGTACGAAATCAATCCAAGTCTCACTCTTATCGGATTTTCCTAGAGAACTTTTCTTTCAATTCGAGTCTCTCTCGTATTGGATTCTCTCAATTAGATTGAACATGGCCATGGATTTTTCTACACGAAAACATATAGGATATTTCTCTCATGATACTAAGAGTGGATGATCCTCTATTAATACTCAATTACCTTTATAAGTTTGGCTACTATTCCCAATGACTATCTATACTAGATCTAGAACCTCCAAATCTATAAGTTCGATATTAAAAAATGAAATACTCAAATAAGACATCCTTGGTATCTCAAGTCTAAGGACTAGAAATATAACTAGGACTACGATATCACTATCTAACAATTAGGTATCATTAACCATCCATCATTTCATAAGTAGATTATTCATTTAACTCATTATCCAATAAGTACTTATAGTATATCCCTAGTGTCCCCACATAAGTAGTTATAAGACCAATTGCCTCCATCATATGAATAGGTATATTGCACACCAATCTGTCCGGTTATCTCGATGTCCCTCTTCAGTAACCTATGATCAAGAATATTTAGCATCTATGTTTAAAGGTGAATTAGTCACATTATCATGATCTCATCATAATCTAATTCCTATTGCATAAATCCAAAGATATCATAATATATATTCATCATATAATATAAAGTGAAAAAATATCATTATTAATATTAACTAAAAGAGATTGTGTAGCGTATCACATGTGCTAGCACTCACGTGATTGGCTTATAGGGCACTTGTAACTAACAATCTCCCACTTGTGCTAAAGCCAATCACCCAAATGCTTGATCCCCATCAAGTCCTGGTGATGCTCGAAACAATTTGAGATAATGACTTTGTTAGTGGATCTTTCAATGTTATCTTTAGATAGAACTCTTTCCACTACTATGTCACCACAAGCTATGATCTCTCTAATCAAGTGGAACCTCCTCATAACGTGCTTCGACTTTTGATGAGACCTAAGTTTCTTTGCTTAATCAACTGCCCCAATGTTGTCGCAATATAGTGGAATTGACTCTTTACTACCTCATATGACTCCTAGATTTGTGATGAACTTCTTCATCCAGATTGCCCCCTTTGTTATTTTTGTTGCAATAATATACTCTACCTTAGTGGTCAAGCAAGCAGTAGTATCTTGTTTTGAACTCTTCCAGCTTACTACTCCTTTATTTAAAGTGAACATATATTTTTAGTTTGACTTGCTATTATCGACGTCGGACTAGAAACTTAAGTCCATGTAGCCCTCAATGTTGAGGCTATTGTTGAATCTCGTATTTTGATGATGAAACCAATTGATAGTATTTATGATTTGATCTATGTTTTGAGTGACGTAGGATGCTTCGATCAGGAAGAGATAATTAAAGCAGGAAGAATCATATTGGACCAGAGGAAAATATGTTAGAAGATTGGACGTCAGGCCAGAGGATCGGTCGACATATCGACAAAAGGCTTCGGGCCATGGATTTGGGCATCAGGCCAAGAAGGGTAGATATTGCGCCAAGAACATTGGAGTTACAGAGGTCAACTGACCGATTAGACAATAGGCCGCAAGAGAGGACGATGCGTCGAAGAATCGGACGAAGCGTTGATGGACCAATGACATGCCGGACGACATGATTCATGCTTAGTAATAATTATCTAGATTGAAGTGTATTTTTACTGTCCAAGATTAACTTTGATAGCAAGGCATAAAGTAAAATGAAGTCCCAGAATCAAGAAGGTGATTTCGATGGGAGTTCGAGAGTTCGTCGGAAGTCCAAACGTTCGTCGAAAATTCTGTTAGAATTGACCAAGAAGTCCCAGAGCTTGCCAAAGAAACTCATCAGAACTGAAGATCATCATGAAGTCTAGGAGCTTGCTAGGAATCCATTGGAATATTATCGAGAGATCGTCGGAAGTTCGCCAGAAGATCGTCGGAAGCTCACCGGAAGAAACCTAGACTTACAGACTTTGTTTAGCTTAGTAAATATCTTAAAATTTATAGTTAGTACATAATAGGGATTAGAATTGGGCCAACCTAATTAGGGGACAGTTGGGCCAAGTTTGGGCTGTGTTGGGCCAAGAGAAAGGCCTAAACAGTGACCAAATAGGTGAAACCGTCGTGGCATAGTTTCCGAGACTGTGTCAGGTGGTGGTACCGCCAGTCTGGGTGGTGGTACCACCTAGACTCGGTATCTGAGACTGTCTAGGCAGTGGTACTGCCCAGTGTCAGGCTGCAGGTGGTGGTACCGCCCAGTGCAGGCGGTGGTACCGCCCGTACCCTAAAATTTCGGAGGTTTGAATTTTGGGCTCCAAATTTGAATCCATTTGGGGCCTATAAATACCCCAGATATTCCTGCATATATTAGTAAGAAATACTGAGCAAAACCCTATGATTCTAAAGTTGTAAACCTTAGAAAGTTGAGTTCCCTCCTCCCAAAGCTTAGAGAGAGTTCTAAGGGAGGTGTGAGAGGGATACCTTGTAAAAGAGAGTTGTAAAAGGTTGTCTCCTAAACCTGTAAAAAGGAGAAGAGGGGTGTAAAAGGGTAGTTGGTCTTTGCCCATTAAAAGAAGACCCATAGTGGATGCCGGTGACCTCGACGGAAGAGGAATCGACGAAGTAGATGTAGGTCATGATGACCGAACCACTATAAAAATCTGGTTTGCGTTTCTCTTATGTAATTTATTTTACTGCAAACCACTTTACTTGCTTTACATCCACTATGCTCTTTCATACGCTTTCAAAGTTAATACCTTTACGAAATGGATTTTTGTTGGAAATGGATTTAATCGTAATGAAGTTTTGAATCGACATAATTTTTACTACTACACTAATTCAACCCCCCTCTTAGTGCCGACTCTTTTCCTAACAATTAGTATCAGAGCCTCGTAATTTCTCATTTGGTTTAACACCCAAGAGAAATGCTTCTTTTCGGCTTTCAAGAGGGTCACACTCTCATTCGTCCTCCCTTGTTCAATGGGACATACTACATATATTGGAAAACTCGAATGAGAGTTTTCTTACTTTCCTTGGATTTAAATTTATAGAGTATTATTGAAAATGATTTTCGAATGTCTTCTCTTCCAATGAACCATTGGAATGATTTGGAGAAAAGACTTTTTCTCTAAATGCAAAGGCTATGAATGTCTTATTTTGCATTTTAGATAAAACTGAGTTTAATTAGGTTTCTGGTTTCTACTTGCGAAATGACTTTCGATATATGGCACACTCTTGAAATCATATGCGAAGGCATGAATAAAGTAAAAGATTCAAAGATTAATTTTTTAGTGCATGATTTCGAGTTGTTTCAAATGAAGCCGAGCGAAACTATTGTTGACATGTACACCTGCTTTATGGATGTCATCAATAGTTTAAAAGCTCTTGGCAAATGTTTTTCAAATCTTGAACTTGTGAATAAAGTTTTACACTCACTTTCTAAAACTTGAAATTTAAAAGTAACGGCTATTGAAGAATAAAAAAACTTGAACCATTTACCAATTGTAGAACTTATAGGGTCTTTGATGACCTATGAAATGACGTGCAATGCACGTGAAGAACTTGAGAACCACCTTCCAAAGATCAAGAAGCATTTCGGACTTAGAACAATTAAAGACCACTCAAACATAAGCTCAAGTGATGGTGAACTTGAACTCCTCATGAAATTTTTAAAACAAGAATTGAAAATTAAAAATGAACTTAAAAAGAAGAAGAATGCGACTTTGGACGAATCAAGCTCATCCGAAGACGAGGAGAAAAACAAAGGCGAGGGGGCAAACTATGCCTTAACGGTATTCGAGGATGAGGTAATCAAAATACCTTTAATTTATTTCAAAATTACAAGATGCTTTTCATGAGTTATTTTTAATTTAGTTTAGAATGATTATTTTTCTTGAAAATTACAAGTTTAAAAATGAAAATGCAAAAAAAAATATAATCATGCTAGTAATTTTGAAAATGATAATGAAAATTACATATTTTATGTAATGGAATAAAATGTTAGATTTAAATATAATGATCCTATGTTTATTTTTCAAGAAGAAATAATGTGTATCTTGATGATTTCCAATTTTGATTGAAACCATGATGTCTTAATGAAAATATTAAGAAGTTTTATATTATGCTTAACGATGATGCATAGCTTCTGTATGAAAAACTAAGCATGAAAAGTTAGATTCACCTAAAAAGAAAAATGCATGACTACAACAACAAAATTATCTTGATGGAAAATGCTTTATGTTTGATGCAATCAATTTCGATGATGCATAATGATGTAATTATATAATGAAAATATTAAATATTTTGAAATCATGTTTTAATGTCATGCATAATGATCATGCTTAATAAATTTCGAAATTATGCATGATGATTCTTGAGATTTATGGATTATCGATTTTTACGGTAATGAAAGTGGCTTTTTCGGTTTTTAAACGTTGATGCATATTTTTATTTGGCATAAATAAAATAAATCACATGAATTGAAACAACTAAAAAGAGGAAAGGTTTCTCCTTGAAAAATTTATTTTTTCCTACTTTATCAATTTTTCCAAAAAGGAGATTAACGAATCTATTTATATCACTTTTATGAATCTCTTGGATCATGAAAATGATTTTGATGAGTTGAATTTGAATAAGACTTATCTTGATTTTTCGAGATTTATAACTTGAGATTTCTTATGCATAAATCAAGATATTATATCATTTGATCTCCTAGGTTTCTTTTTGCTATTTATAAAAATAAATTTGATTAAATAAATCATGTCTCGTGGCATTCATGATTTGATATTATTATCTTTCATGACATGATATGCAAATTCCTTTGTATTTATAGTTGTAAACCTCATGTAATAAGTAGAGCATTGATGTGAAAATTGTATTCTTCCACTCTACTTCTTCCTTGTTTACAATAACACAGGAGAGAAAGAAAAATGCTAGCTTAAATGAGAAACTTAGACATGTTAGATATTCCAAATGAATAAATTCTTCTTATACATTTTTTAGATTATGATCTTGATCTCTTGAATTTTAGACTTGATCTTTCATTTTTGATGATTGAAATAATGATTGAAACATTGATGATATGAATACATGAATACTCATGATATTGTTTTGATGCTCTAAAATGATATAAATTTGCTAGCTTATGAGTATCATGTATGATATGATGATTGATTTATTTTTAGTATCATGCATAGAGTAAGAATGATATGTAAAGTTTTAAAATTGTGCATGTTGTAAATTGAAACTATAATGATACACAAACATATTAAAATAATAATTGAAACATTAATGTAATTATGAATGATGATTTGATATTATGCATACAATACTTCAACTTATGATAATGATGCATGCAATGATAAAATATTGATGATGAAAAATTGTTTTGACATTCATAACTTGATTTTTCATCTTTGATTATTTATTCTTTGTCATGATTTGAAAATTATTGTAAAGGGACAAAGAGATACAAAATTGTATTCTTCCCTTCTTTTTGACAATGACAAACGGGGAGATAGCTAGCTTGCTAGCTAGCTTGTATAAGTCAAGAAGATGCAAAAACTTGCTTGTTTGCTTGCACATCTAAATTGAAGATGCAAATGTACTTCATGTAGCTTGCTTCATGTAAAACATTGTATCTTGCTAGCTTATTATCTTGTATTATTTTTTAAAAACTTGCTAGTCTTTATACTTCAAAGAGAAGTAATACTTGTCAAATTGCTAGCTTGATTGTTATAAAATAATGTAAAATTTTGCTAGCTTGCACTTTGCAAAGAAGCAAAAATGACACTTCTCAAAAGAGAAGAAAGAGCTTGCTATCTTGAACATCACTATCTTACCAATCTTAAGAAACAAAACTTAGCTTACAAATTACAAGAGGAAGCAAGAATCTCTATCTTACACACTTCAACAAGAAAGCTATCTTGCATTTACTTTCGAAATTTTTGCTAGCTTGTATATTGTAAACTTGTTATCTTACTACCTTGCATATCTAAAACTTGATAGCTTGCATGATGTAACACTTGCTAAATTTGTTAGCTTACAAATTGCATGATGATAAAACTTGATATTATGTTTTTTATGCAATGATTTGAACTTATATCACAAACACTTGATAGTTGGAACTTCTCCTTTTTGTTGATGACAAAGGGGGAGAAGTATGATCATGTTATGCATGATGACGTGTTGCAAATATTTATGATAAAATTTGCAATGACTTGAATTCAGCTTGAATTTAAAGTTCTATCAATATGGCATATTGATAGGGGGAGTTTGTTTAAACTCCGGGAGTTAAGGTTAACACCGTCATCAATTGGTTGTCATCATATAAAAGGGAGAGATTATTGAATCTCGAACTTTGATGATGAAACCAATTGATAGTATTTATGATTTGATCTACGCTTTGAGTGACGTACGATGCTTCGATTAGGAAGAGACAATTAAAGTAGGAAGAATCATGTTGGGCCGGAGGAAAACATGTTAGAAGATTGGACGTCGGGCCGGAGGATCGGTCGACATATCAATAAAAGGCTTCGGGCCATTGATTCAAGCATCAGGCCAAGAAGAGTGGATATTATGCCAAGGATATCAGAGTTGCGGAGGTCAACTAGCTAATTGGGCAATAGGCTGCAAGAGAGGATAATGCGTCGAAGAATCATACGAAGCGTCGATGGACCAATGACATGCCAGATGACATGATTCATGCTTAGTAATAATTGTCTAGATCGAAGTATGTTTTTATATATCCAGGATTAACTATGATAACAAGGCATAAAGCAAAATGAAGTCCTAGAATCAAGAACATGATTTTGTTGGGAGTTTGAGAGTTTGTCGGAAGTCCGGACGTTCTGTCACGGCCTTAGTTGGAATTGCCTAAGGCGTGAGGCACTCTTGCGGCCAAGACGCGAACTTAGCTTGCATTGCCTAAGTCGCGCTTCGCCCTTGCGATATTGCTCTGCAAAGATCAGCCCACTTGTAACCTCTCGCAGGTCCCGAAGGACCTGTAAAAGAGAAAGTTGATTAGTTTGAAAGAACGAGCGACGGACAAGTCCCGACGTCTCGCGAAAAGAGGGGAAGCTTTACAAGCAATTCAAGGAGCACCTTGCATGCATAAGAGAAAAGAGGGAGAGGGGGCAAACAAGGGCTTTAGAAGGTTGAACGAACAGTTGCAAGCCCATAAACAGCCGCTCACCGAGTCCCGAGCGCAACAACAAGTCCCCGTCAAGGCAACGTGCGAACTTGCGAAGGAGTGTTCAACGCCCAGTACTATACCGAAGCCCCATCTAGCCCTGTGCCACCCGGGGGGTTCGAAGGGGCTGAGATGGCTGACATTTTGGTGAGCGGAGGCAGATTCCATAAATCAGCCCGCGACACACAAAAACAGAGTTGTTTTAGGCTGTTTTGGGACTGTTTTGCTCGGTTCGGTGAGCGGTTGCTTTGTAATGCTGCAGCTTGTTTGAACTTACATTTTTACAAGCAAAATGACCCAAAACCAAGACAAAATATGTTGTCAAGCAGTTGTACATGTAGGTGTGAACGACGAACGGTTTGTTGAACGGAGTTATTGCGAGTGCGCGATGACCGTTCGTGACATTCTCCCCCACTTAAACCGTTGACGCCCTCGTTGACGCTTGTTGGTAGTTGTTGATGATTGCTTCTTCATGTCGTAGGGCATCTTTAGGCTCCCAACTGACTTCAGTTCAGGGAAGCTTTCGCCACTTCAGCAAGTACTCTGTCAGCTTAGCTCCATTGGGTAGCTTTATCTTACGGTCTGCTAGAATGGTTTCAACTCGCTTCTCGTAGGAGGCAGTTGTGGGAGGTAGCCGAGTTGGAACACTTCGGGAAGCATCTTGCAGATCCGAGTGGTAGGCTTTTAGATTGCTGGCATGAAGAACATTGTGAATTTTGAACCACGCCGGCAACTGCAACTTGTAGGAGACATTGCCTACCCTGCTGATAATTGGGAAGGGCCCTTCATACTTGCGCACTAATCCTTTGTGGATTTTGTTCCTGAAGAATTGGAGTGATGCTAGTTGGAGCTTTACCAACACCAAATCGTCGACCTTGAACTCTTGCGGTCGCCTTCCCAAGTCTGCCCACTTCTTCATTCTTCTTGCCGCCTTCCCTAAGTAAGCCCGCACAATATTTGCATTTCGGTGCCACTCCTTTGTGAAGTGGTAAGCTGACGGACTACTCCCAGTATACCCAATTGCCATGGTGTGAGGAGTTGACGGTTGTTGTCCTATAATAATCTTGAAGGGGCTCTTATTGGATGCAGAGCTCCGCTGCAAGTTATAGGAGAATTGGGCAATGTCCAACAATTTCACCCAATCTCGTTGGTTGGCACTCACGTAGTGCCGAAAATATTGCTCCAAGAGCGAGTTTATTATTTTAGTTTGGCTATCCGTCTGGGGGTGGAGGCTTGTGGAGAAGTATAACTTTGACCCCAACAATTTGAATATCTGGTCTAGAATCGTCCCAGGAACCGAGCGTCTCGATCACTGATGATATTGTGCGGGACTCCCCAATACTTCACCACATCCTTCATCATCAGCTTGGCCGCCTCTTTTATTGAACAGTGTAGGGGAGCAGCAATGAAAGTTCCATACTTTGAAAACTGATCGACCATCACGAGTATCGATCCGAGTCTTCCTACAAGTGGCAAGCTTGATATGAAGTCCAAGGAAATGCTCTCCCACAGCTTTTCTGGTATGGGCAACGACTCCAAAAGTCCCACCAGCTTCCGTTGTTCCACCTTGTCTTGTTGGCAAGTGAGGCACATTCGAACATATTCCTCCACATCAATCCCCATCTTTGGCCAGTAGAAGACCCTCTCCACGAGAGCCAATATTTGGTGAATACCTGGGTGTCCAGCTCAAAGGGAATCGTGACACTCTTTTAGGAGTTCACGTCTCAAATTGTCCACCCGAGGAACATAAACCCTATTCCCTTTTGTGTACACGAGTCCCTCCTGGACCCAAAATCGTCGGGCCTTGCCTTCTTTGATGAGCTGAATCAAAATGATGTTAGAACCCTTGCAGATTCTAAACTTGGGGTTGATCTCTTTAGGGGATCCGCCTTCTTGGAACTCTATAGGGGTTCCTCCCTCCAAGTTGCCGCTCAAAGGCTGTAGAAAAGATTCATCTATTGCTTATCAAAAGAGGAGGAATACATGACTATTTATAGGGTTTCTAAACCCTAACTCCTAATAGGACTCCTACTCAAGACTCCTACTTATAACCAACTCCTAATAGGACTTCTACTCAAGACTCATATTCCTTTACAACTCCTAATTCATCTCTAAGAAACAACCTCCTAACCCTAGCCGGCCTCTTCACCTCTTTAATAAGGGTCGTTATAGGTAAGTTTTACATGAATGTCCCTTTCAATTAGGACTCTCCTAGCTAGAGTCCTAACAGACCCGCCCTCTTCAAATCAGCTTTGTCCTCGAGGCTAACGATTCATGAATTTTGGGAATTTGATCTTCAAGTCGTCATAGTTCTCCCAAGTGGCATCTTCTGTTAGTAGGTTCACCTACTGTATTAGCACTTTCATAGTGGGTCGTTGTCGTCGAGTCATGATCCGTCGATCAATAATGACACTTGGCTGGGTCTGGAGTTCTCCTTGGATTGTCATATTTGGTGGGTGGCTTTGGGCTGTCTCCAAGCACCTATTTACAATTTTTGTCTGGCCGTTGATTTGTGGGTGATATGCCATACTCCTTTTCAATTTAGTACCCTGCATGTGGAATAACTTTGTCCAAAATCTGCTCGTGAAGATGCAAGTAGAATTTATCATAAGCACAATACGTCCCTTATAGTGTAATTCTTTTGAGTCCCAATTGTAATGAGCCACGAAGCTTGGTGCTTCCTCCAATTTTTTTATAATCTTACTAGTATCTGAATCTTCTTGCCATTCCATCTTAATATCCTCAAGGAAGTCGCTGGTCGGAAGTGAAATGGTCGAAACTTCAGCTTGCTCGGGTAGCTACGAAAGCGCATCTGCAAGAACATTCTCTTTCCCCTTTTTGTAAGTTATTTCATAATCAAATCCAAGAATTTTTGTTACCCATTTTTGCTGCTTAGGGGATGATATCTTTCGCTCCAAAAAGTACTTAAGGCTTTTATGGTCGGTTTTAATTTGAAATCGTCGACCAATCAAGTAGGGTCTCCATCTCGTTGCTGCGCTGATAAGACCCTAATATCTTATCGTGGAAGAAAGGGGAGAAATGAGGATGCTCTGATACCAATTGATAAGACCCTAAAGGTCTTATCGTCGCTCTGATACCAAATGATAAGACCCTAAAGGTCTTATCGTCGCTCTGATACCAATTGATAAGACCCTAAAGTCGTATCGTAAAAAAGAAGAAGAGAAAGGGGAGAAATGAGGATGATAATGATCGCTTCGAGGGGATCGGCCTCCTTGATCGCTTCGAGGGGATCGACCCTCCTTGATCACTTCGAGGGGATCGGCCTCCTTGGGTTTGTCCAAAACAGAATAGTATTTTTCATAGATTATTTAAAAGAAGCAGTTACATCCCTATTTATAGAGTTCCACCCAAAGTCCATCAGGACTTGAACTTTAATAATAAATAAATATTAAATAAACCTCTACTTGACTCTAACTGAACCAAACCGACTCAATAACAATTGGACTAAATAGACTCAATAAACATTATTCAAAAGCTCAGAAAAAGGGTCCTAACAGTTCCCCCCTCTTCAAATCAGCCTTGTCCTCAAGGCTGATTAGCATCAATCTCAAGGAGCTTCTCTTTCAGCACTTTAGCCATAGACTATCTGTAACACATCACAACCTATTGATCAAGTAAGTATGATCTCCACTTTTTGATAGTGTAAGCAATAGGTCAATCTTTCAGTGTAGTAATCGTTGCAAGAAATTTCTGGCCTTTGCTATCATAAGTTAAAATATGTCCATCAGCTTCGAATATATCACAGCCTTCAATGTGGTGGGCTAATTGGGCTGCAACTTTCCTATCCATAAAATTATTAATGCTATCTGTATCAATCAAAATAGTGACAGGTTGATGCTTCAAAGTTCCTCCGATTTTCATAGTTTGTGGGTTAGTGTAGCTAGCCAATGCATGCACTGTATGTTGATGGCTTCAATATCTTCATCAGTTTTTATACCTTTATGATTAGAGTCCAACTCTTTTACTTCTGGTTCCTCTCTAATTGGCTCAATCATCAGTAGTTGCCCTTGTTTACATCGGTGCTCCATACTCCATTTTTTATCATAGTACAAACCCCTTGCTGATCTTTCCTTGCTAATTTTTTTCTCATGTAGATGTGCAAATGAGATCGCAGCTATCATAGTGCGGGGTTGACGAGCCTTAACTTCACACCGGATCTCCGAATTAAGCCCTTCAATAAATGTATTCAGAAGCTGTCATTCCGACCAATCTCTAGCTTGATTTGACAATCTTTCAAACCTACTCTGATATTCCAACACTGTAGAAGTTTGAAAAATTTTGGTGAGCTGGCCATCAACATTCTCATATTCATATGGGCCAAATCGAACAAGAAACCCTCTTTTGAACTTCTCTCACGAAGGAACTCCGTAAACAGTTTCATACCAATCGTACCACTGGAGTGCATCTCCATTGAGCTGTATTGAGGCTATTTCCACCTTGGATTCTTCTAGAGTTTTGTGAAAATAGAAAAACTTTTCTGCCCTAGAGATCCAACTAGTTAGATCTCCATCTTTCCATCTTGAAAATTCCACCTTCATGTGTAAGTAGTTTGTGTCACAATCTTGAGGCCTATTTCTTGTATTTTCAGATCTGTGCAACATAGAACTTGAGCTCCCACCTTGTTGAAATTTACTAAGGCTCCCCAGTAAGTCCTTTTTGAAATCATTAAGTACTTCTTGTAACCGGTTCTCAATTCTAATTTTCAATGCTTCCATTTGTGCTTTCACTGAGTTATCGGTGGCCATTTCGTAAGACTGCAAATCTGTAATCTCAACTCCTATTTTTGGTGTTAGTCAAGGGCATCAATCATTGCCCTATTCGGTGCTGCTGTTGTGACGCAGTCGGTGGCAACACTATGAAAATGAAGGGTTGCTGCGAGGATGCAGGGATGTAGCTGCAATCGCTGTGTGGGAAGCAGCGATGCTTGTTGCGGTCGCTACGTAGAGGGATCGCTGTTGCTGAGGGCTTGGAGGCAGTGATGGTGGTGCGGCTAGGGCAGCACCGCTGTGATGGCTGCGACAGCGCGGATGGAAGGCAACGTTGCTATATTTTTGTCACACTACGGAAGGAGGTGCTGGTGAGAGGCAACGATGCTTGTTGCAGTCGCTGCGTGGAGGGATCGCTACTACTGAGGGCTGGGAGGCAGCGATGGTGATGTGGTTAGGGGAAGTGCCGGCAAGGACTCGCCACTGCTGTGGCTGCGATGGAGGAAGAGTTGCTGCCCTGTGTTTTTGTCATTGTGTGAGATGAGAGCGCCGAGACTGAAAGGCGACGGTTGTGACTGTTGTGACCCAAGGAAGCAATCGCCAAGTAGTCGGGTTGAGGCTGCAGTGATGCCAGCCAACAACTACAGCAGCGGAGGCAGAACAAGAGGGAGGTGGCATTGAAGCGGCCGGGGTTGAGGCTACAGTGGTGGCAACCGGCGGCTGCGGCAAAGATGCAGAGCAAGGGGGCTGCAGCAATGGTACAGATCGAGGGGGTTGAGGTGAAGGCTGCGGTGGCTGGCAGCAGCAGTCATGGCAGGCTGGGCGGCGAGCGGCGTCATCACTAGCTGGGCAGTAGTGGCGACGGTGGAGAAGGAGGAGTCGGCGGTGTCGCGTTTGGGAAGGGCAACTGGTGAGTTGCCCTGTTTCTGTCACTACGGATGTAGAACAAGGAGGATCGGCGGCTGGGAGGCATGCGGCGGTTGTCGCACGGTGGCTGGCAGCGGTGGTGACTCGGCAACGAAGGAGAGGGGTGGCGTTGAAGTGGTAGAGAAGCAGCGGCGGCGGTAGAGGCAACCGGCGCCTACGGCAGCAGAGGGACCGGCGGCTGCTCTGTTTTTATCGCACCACAGAAACAACGACGCCGACAGATCGTGCGGCCAAAGCTGCAACCGAGGTAAGGCAGCGATGGTGGTGCGGCTAGGGCAGCATCGCCGACGGTAGAAGCAGCGATGGGTGGTCCGCTGGCTGGGAAATGGCGGTCGCGGCCCTTCTCGCTCGAGCGAGAGGCAGGCAGCGAAGTCACTGGCCGGGGAGGGGGGGGGGAAGGGCAGCGGCGATGGTGGTGGCTGTTGGCTGGGCAGCAGCGGCGACGGGTGGGCTGGCCGGAAACAGGGGTCCAGTAGGGGAAGCAAGGGTGGCAGTGGCTTCTTCTTCTTCCTCTTGCGTTTTTTTTTTTTTTCCAAAGATGAAGATAACTGTAGCAAAGGGCAGCGGCGACGCAGAGGTTCCTTCTTGGTTGAGAAGGATCAGTGTTCGTGACTGTCGGCTTCACCCTTCCTCACACAAATTTTTTTTTTTTTTATTGCCACGGCAACACTGCAGCGAGAACGCCAAGGATCACCGCTCTGATACCAAATGATAAGACCCTAAAATCTTATCGTGGAAGAAAGGGGAGAAATGGGGATGCTTTGATACCAATTGATAAGACCCTAAAGGTCTTATCGTCACTCTGATACCAAATGATAAGACCCTAAAGGTCTTATCGTCGCTCTGATACTAATTGATAAGACCCTAAAGTCGTATCGTAAAAAAGAAGAAGAGAAAGGGGAGAAATGAGGATGATAATGATCACTTCGAGGGGATCGGCCTCCTTGATTGCTTCGAGGGGATTGGCCCTCCTTGATCACTTCGAGGGGATCGGCCTCCTAGGGTTTGTCCAAAACATAATAGTATTTTTCATAGATTATTGAAAAGAAGCAGTTACATCCCTATTTATAGAGTTCCACCCAAAGTCCATCAGGACTTGAACTCTAATAATAAATAAATATTAAATAAACCTCTACTTGACTCTAATTGAACCAAATCGACTCAATAACAACTGGACTAAACAGACTCAATAAACATTATTCAAAAGCTCAGAAAAAGGGTCCTAACATGTGCGCACAATGGCGAGCATCTCCTTATCATATGTTGACTTATTTTGATAGGAGGGAGATAATGCCTTGCTAGTATATGTGAGTGGTCGACCATCTTACATGAGAATGGCTCCAATTCCGACTCCAGATGCGTCGGCCTCAATAATGAAGGGTCGGTTGAAATCTGGTAGTGTTAGTACCGGGGTCGTCGTCATGGCTGCCTTAAGTTTGTCGAAGGCAGCGGAGGCTCTGTCTAACCATTGGAAGACATCTTTTTCCAGTAAGAAAGTAAGTGGTGCATTGATCTTTCCATAGTTTTTCATGAACTAACGATAGTAGCCTGTTAAACCTAGAAAGCCATGTAGCAATTTTATGTTCCTCGGGGTAGGCCAATTTTGCATTGCTTCAATTTTGAAGGGGTCCACTGTCACACCTTCCTCTGATATGATATGCCCAAGATATTCCACCTTCTGTTGAAGAAAGCAAAAATTCATAGTGGTTGTTGTGTGTTCAAAAGATGGTTTTCTGTATGTCTTCTTCGCACACTCATATTTAATGATACCCGGATCAAAGGTCCAGCTTTATGAAGATTTGTGCTCCCTTTCATCTAGCAATTCATCTGCTATTGGAATAAGGTATTTGTCCTTGATGGTTATGCCATTGAGAGCTCGGTAATCAATACATATTCGTCATGTTCCGTCCTTCTTGCGTACAAGTAGCACCGGTGAAGAGTAGAGGTTGCAACTTGGCCGAATAACTCCTATTTCAAGCATCTATTTTACAATCTTTTCTATTTCATCCTTTTGAAGATGTAGATATTGATATGGCCGAGTATTTGCTTGAGGTTTGCCTAAAAGAATCGTTATATAATGATCATGCCGACGGGTAAGAGATAGGTTATACAGTTCATCAAATATATCTGAAAATTCAGCAAGCAAAGGTAGTAGGTTTGGATCTTCAAATTCTATTGACTCTCCCTTAGTTTGCTGCTCAAGTTGTACCAAAAATCTGCTGCATGCTTTATGCAAAAACTTCTCCATTTATTGTGTGTAAATCGTCGTTACGTCACCCCCACGTTTCCCATTCAATATCACCTGTTTCTCCTTACTGTAAAATTTCATAATTAGTTGCATAAAATTCCAAGAAATATCACCTAATGTTGTCAAACATTTAATTATGAGCATGGCCTCATGATCATCAAGAGGGAGAAGGAAGAAATATGCAATTATCTCTTGGTAAGGCCTCATGATCAACAATAGTTTCACTTGCGGGCGCCTACGATCATACTTCAAAATCCATCCATCGGCGACCTTAACATAAAACCTGATAGGTAAGGCCATCTAGATAGTAACCTTACTGTTTAGAAAGTTATTAGTACTGCCCGTGTCGATGAGAACAGTGATCGGTTGTTGTTTGAGAAGGCCTCCAACTTTCATCGTTTTTGGGTTTGAGTAGCCGGCTAGTGTATGTACCGTAACTTCGATCAGTTGTGGCTCTTCTTCTACATCTTCTTCTTTATGTTCAAGATTCTCTTCTGGATGTTCAATGACCTCTTCTTCTATTGGTTTAATCATAAGAAGTCTCCATTTACTACAGTGATGCTCACGGCTCCACGGCTCGTCATAATGCCAACATAACCCCTTCGCATATCGCTACCGAAGCTCTTCTCTTGTTAACCTCTTTGGCTTACCACCCAGTGTAGGCGGTGGTACCGCCCATACCCTAAAATTTCGGGGGTTTGAATTTTGGGCTCCAAATTTGAATCCATTTGAGGCCTATAAATACCCCAGCTATTCTTGCATGGATTAGTAAGAAATATTAAGCAAAACTATATGATTATAAAGTTATAAACCTTAGAAAGTTGAGTTCCCTCCTCCCAAAGCTTAGAGAGAGTTCTAAGAGAGATGTGAGAGGGATACCTTGTAAAAGAGAGTTGTAAAAGGTTATCTCCTAAACTTGTGAAAAGGAGAAGAGGGGTGTAAAAGGGTAGTTGGTCTTCGCCCATTGAAAGAAGACCGATAATGGATGCCGATGGCCTCGACGGAAGAGGAATCGACGAAGTGGATGTAGGTCACCACGACCGAACCACTACAAAAATCTAATTTGCGTTTCTCTTATGTAATTTACTTTACTGCAAACCACTTTACTTGCTTTACATCCACTATGCTCTTTCGTACGCTTTCAAAGTTAATACCTTTACGAAATGATTTTTTGTCAAAAATGGATTTAATCGTATTGAAGTTTTGAACTGACATAATTTTTACCGCTGCATAAATTCACCCCCCCCCCCCCTCTTAGTGCCGACTCTTTTCCTAACAGCTATCTCCTCCGTATACCAGTAAAAGATCCTTAGTCCTTCTCAAGTACTAAGGATACACTCTACTGCCTTCTAGCATTTTAAACTTGGATCTGCCTAATACTTTCTCGTAACACTTAGAGCATGTATTATATCAGGCCTGGTACGTAACATAGCATACATGATAGACCCTATCACTGAGGTATAGGGTATCCTATCTATGTTTGCTCTTTCTATAGGAATCTTTGAGGACATACTCTTAGAAAGTGATATTCTATGTCTCATTAGTATGAGACCTCTCTTGAAAATTTTCATGCCTAACCTTTCGATAATGGTGTCTATGTACCTAGATTAGGACACGCCAAGTATCCTTTTAGATTTATCTCTATAGATTCAAATCCCCAAAATATAGGATACTTCTCCTAAATCTTTCATGGAGAAGTGCCTAGATAACCAAGCCTTAACCATGGAGAGCATTCCTATATCATTCCCAACGATTAGGATGCCATCCACATATGCCACCAAAAATGTGAGAGCACTCTTACATACCTTCCTATATATACAAGGCTCATATTTATTCATAACAAAGTCATAAGATCTGATTGCCTCATCAAATCTTATGTTCCAACTTTGGGAAGCTTGTTTTAGTCCATAGATGAACTTAAGCAATCTACACACCTTATTTAAACTTTCCTTAGACATAAATCCCTTAGGTTATATCATATGCACCTGCTCCTCAAGATTGCTATTGAGGAATATATATTTTATATCCATTTGTCAGATCTCATAATCATAGTATGTTGCAATGACTAATAGAATTTGGATAGATTTCAACATGGCCACAGGTGAGAATTTTTTATCGTAGTCAATACCTTACTTTTAACGATACCCTTGTAGGTCTCTATCTTTCCATTTCCTCCAATCTTCTTCTTGAAGATCCACTAGTAACTAATGGGTACAATACCTTCAGGTGTATCAACTATATTCCAAACCTTATTAGAGTACATAAAATCCATATTAGAATTCATGGCCTCTTATCACTTCCTAGAGTCTATTCTTGTAATAGTCTTCTCAAAGATCTAAGGATCGAAATCCTTAATGTCATCACTCTTGATATATCCTATATATCTTTTAGGAGGGTTGGATACTCTACTAGACTTACACAAAGTTGGAACTTGTGTGCTAGGTACCGAAACATATTTGTCATGTGGAATGGTGCTTAAGCTAGGTTCTCCAACCTCACTTAACTCTTTCACACTCCTACTATTTCCACTAAGAATATGTTTTTTTTCAAGGAACACCACTATATTAACAACAAAGACCTTTTAACCCTCGGAATGATAGAAATAATATCCACAAGTCTCATTGGTGTATCCCACAAATTTACATCATTTCGTCCTTCACTCCAACTTATCGGGGTTGTATCTCTAACGTAGGTAGGACATCCCTAAATCTTAACAAGCTTAAGATCATGCTTTTTCTCTTTCTATATCTCATATGTAGATACTACCACTTTAGATGGAACTCTATTTAGAAGTTAAATTATGGACTTTATGGCGTATCTCCAAAAAGTGACTGCACCATGTCCAATAGTGTGTGGTTCCTCCTTTCCAATATATCATTAAGCTAATGTGTATAAGGAGGAGTTTATTATGATAGTGTTAGGACTCTAGCTAGGAGAGTTCTAATTGAGAGGGGCATTCATGTTAACCTACCTAGCTGACCCGTATTAAAGAGGTGAAGAGGCCGGTTAGGGTTAGGAGGTTATTTCTTGGAGAAGCATTAGGAGTTGTAAAGGAATAAGAGTCTTGAGTAGGAGTCCTATTAGGAGTTGTTTTTAGAGAAGCATTAGGAGTTATAAAGGAATAGGAGTCTTGATTAGGAGTCATATTAGGAGTTAAGGTTTAGAAGCCCTATAAATAGTCATGTATTCATCCTCTTTTAACAAGCAATAGATGAATCTTTTCTGCAGCCTTTGAGTAGTAATTTGAAGGAAGGAACCCCTATAGAGTTCCAAGGAGGCCAATCCCCTAAAGAAATCAACCCCAAGCTTAGAATCTGTAAGGGTTCTATCATCTGGTATCAGAGCAATATTCTTAGCATCTCGCTACCCTTCCACAGCCATCTATTAGCCCTCCATAGCTGCCCAAAGCAATTCCCACAATTGCGTAAAAGATCGTCGTTGAATTCCGCTATCATCTCCACCACCGCGGATCATCCTTTAATCTCCTCGTGAATTACAATAGGTTTTGGTTTCCTACCTTACTGCTGCTGTAATTTAGTTATTCTTATACAAAAATCCAAAAAAAATTATTCCTATATTCCTGCGAATTCCTTTCATCACAAAAGTTATCATCTTTACGAACGAAGGATTGCTGTAGAAAATTTTAATCGTATATTGTTGCCTTAACCGATCTATTTGCAACCCTTTTTGAATAAAATTTCACTTCATAGATCATCTTAGCTTCCATCTAAGATTGAATTAATGAGGAATTCATCTCTAAAAATGTTCTTGTGTTGCTGCAAATTTTCATTGCAAACCGCTGAAATTTTTCGACGAGAATTCTGCTACCACAACTTGCACCAATTTGCTTGCTGTTATACTGCCAAATTTTTTTTTATTAAATTGGTCATCTTTGTTGTTATATAAACCAATATTTTTCTATCAAATTCTCTCCTCATATCTCTCAATTTTTGCTGGAAATTTCATCAAGAAACCACTGTTTCTTCGATGATAATTCTGCTCTTACAAGACAACATATATCTGCAGCAACTTCCAATGATTTCTATCAAACCTTTACTGCCATCTACCATAGATTTAAAACTTTTTTCCCTAACCTTCATCCACTACCATCACAGCCCTAAAACTCTACTAAACCATACCCTCAAACTGCATCCAAAATAAGCCTAAACCGCAGCCTATATCCACCAATCCACCAACCCTTTCGACCACCACTTCTCTCAACCTATACATGCCTTTAACCCGACAATAAAAGAGAGATCTTAATATTACAGATTTGGAGGCATATAATATAGCATCTGAGGAGGCAATCAATGCTAAATTTGTAGCATTCGAGGCACGAATGGAGGGTAAGATTTGGACTCTCTTTACCGAACTTAGTTTGGGCCGACCATCAAGCCCGAAGAAATCACATCAAGAGAGCTATGACCAATCACACCAAGCTTGAAGAGATAACTTCCAAGAGAGGGGAAGCTCTATGACTGATTCTAACTATCCATGCATGAGAATGGACTTTCCTAGATGGGAAGAAGGAGACCCAATTGGTTGGATCTAATGCATGGACAATATTTTTGGTACCACAAAACCACAAACGCATCTATGATGGAAATTATGGCTATACATCTTAAAGGGGATGCCATACGGTGGTTTGACTAGTTTGAACACACTCATGGAGTCATCTCATGGCGATAATTCAAAGAAGGACTGCTGATCAGCTTCGGACCAACCGATTACGAGAACATTGACGGACAACTAGCAAAGATCTGACAAACCTCCACCATTCAGGAGTACCAAACCAGGTTTGAGAGTCTAATCAAACTCATGATTAGTCTGAAAAATAGCTATTAGAGACCTTCATTGAGGGCTTGAAGCCAGATATCCGGGGAGAAGTAAAAGCACGACAACCATACACGCTTATGGCAGCCATCTCTTTCGCACGACTTCAAGAGGAGCGATTGAACCATGAAGCTCGGAGGACTAGAGTTGCTCCCCAACCAGTAATACTGAAGCCCTCAGCCCCCTCTACTGTCAATCAAGCCCCTGCACTAAAAAGGTTGACAAAAGAAGAGCTTCGGGAGCGATCTGCGAAGGGGTTATGTTGGCACTACGACGAGCCGTGGAGCCACGAGCATCGCTGTAAAAAAGGGAGACTTTTTGTGATTGAACCAGTAGAAGAAGAGGTCATTGAACATCCAGAAGAGAGCCTTGAACATGAAGAAGAAGATGTGGAAGAAGAACCACAACCAATCAACTTTACGGTACATGCACTAGCCGGCTACTCAAACCTGCAAATGATAAAAGTTGGAGGCCTTCTCAAACAACAACCGATCACTATTCTCATCGACACGAGCAGCACTAAAAACTTCCTAAATAGTAACGTTGCTTCTCGGATGATGCTCCACATTGAAGGTTGCAGCAAGTTCGACGTAAAGGTCACTGGCGGAAGAATCCTAAAGTGCGACCAAAGATGTCCGTAGGTGAAACTATTACTGCAAGACCAAGAAATTATCACCGGCTTCTTCCTCCTACCAATTGATGACTATGAGGCTGTGCTTGGCATAGAATGGTTGACAATGCTAGGTGATGTCTCTTGATACTTCTCCAAATTAATTATGAAATTCTACTTCAAAGGCAAACAGATCATCCTATGTGGGAAGCACGGAAGCAACGTAACCACCGTTTCAACCCAACGAATGGTGAAAGATTTGCACAAGGTAAATGGTGGCTTTTTGATGCATCTCTAACAGCAACTAGAGGGGAAGAAAATAGAAATTGAAGATCAAAATCTCACATAATTTCTTGCTAAATTTTTTGACATTTTTGCTGAGTCGTGTAGTCTTCCTCCTACTCGGCAACATGACCATCGGATTCCAATCCTTCCAGGCAAGCCACCAGCAAACACTTGGCCGTACTAATATCCTCACCTCCAGAAGGATAAAATTGAAAAGATTGTAAAGGAGATACTTGAAACAAGGGTGATTCGGCCAAGTTGCCACCCCTATTTCTCACTGGTGCTACTTGTACGCAAGAAGGACGGAACTTGACGGATGTGTCGACTACCGAGCTTTAAATGTCATCACTGTCAAGGACAAGTACCCAATACCAGTGATGGATGAACTTTTTGATGAGTTAAAAGGAGCTTGAGTCTTCACGAAGTTGGACCTCTGATCCGGTTACCACCAAATTCGGGTATGTGAAGACGACATTCCAAAAACTGCATTCCGCACATATAACGACGATTATAAATTCTTGGTAATACCTTTTGGACTCACTAATGCTCCTTCAACCTTCCAAAATCTCATAAATGATATTTTTCAAAGCTTTTTTTATAAATTTATGCTGATATTTTTCGATGATATTCTCATTTACAGCCCTTCTGTTGAGAGTCACTTTCAGCATTTATGGGTTGTTTTGACGATCCTTAGGGAGAATACTCTTTTTGTTAAGCAGCGAAAGTATAGTTTTCTCTAGCAAAAAGTAAAGTACCTTGGGCACATAATATCAGAAGAAGGACTGGTGGTAGACCCAACATAAATTGAAGTAATGCAAGGCTGGCCGAAACCTACAAACATGAAATTACTATGCGGGTTCCTTAGACTAACGGGCTACTACCAAAAATTTATTAAGGACTATGGGAAGATCAGCATAGCCCTCACTTCTCTACTAAAAAAAGATGTCTTCCAATAGTTGGACAAAGCCTCCGCTGCCTTTGACAAACTTAAGGCAACCAGGACGACGTCGGTACTAGCGTTACTAGATTTCAACCGACCCTTCATCATTGAGGCCGATGCATCTGGAGTCAGAATTGGAGCCGTTCTTATGCAAGATGATCGACCACTCACATATACCAATAAGGCATTATCTCCCTCCCATCAAAATATGTCAATATATGATAAGGAAATGCTCGCCATTATGCACGTAGTAACGAGGTGGAGACCCTACTTGATAGGTCGGCAATTTCTAATGAAAACCTACCATAGAAGCCTCAAGTACTTTTTGGAGCAAAATATATCATCCTCTGAGTAACAAAAATAGGTAACCAAACTTCTTGGATTTGATTATGAAATTATTTACAAAAAGGAGAAAGAAAACGTTGTTGCAGATGCACTCTCACAGCTACCTGAGCAAGCTAACTTTTTAGCCATCTCCCTTCCTACCACCAGCTTCCTTGAGGACATTAGGGAAGAATGGAAGAAGGATCCAGAGATCAACAACATCATAAAAAGATTGGAGAAAGATCCAAGTGCAATAGCCCACTGCACTTGCGATTCGAGGGATCTACGCTACAAAGGTCGCATTGTGCTTATACCTGACTTCCCTTGCATCAAAATCATCCTGCATGAAATGCACTCCACACCTTCAGCAAGGCACTCTGGATTCCTGAGAACCTACAAAAGAGTGAAGCAAAATTTTTATTGGAAATTGATGAAATAAATTATTGCTGAATATGTGGCATAATGTGATGTATGTCAACAGCACAAGGGTGAAACAATGGCAAGTCTAAGGAAGCTACAACCACTACCCATACCGGACTCGATGTGGATTGACATCTCCATGGACTTCATCGAAGGGTTGTTACCTTCCAAAGAGTTATTCCAGATGTAGAGCACTAAATTGAAAAGGAGTACGACGTATCACCCACAAACCGACAACTAGACGAAAGTGGTGAACAGGTGCTTGGAGATAGCCCAAAGCCATCCACCAAATATGACTACCCAAGGAGAACTCCAGACCCAACCGAGTGCCATTATTGATCGACGGATCGTGACTCGACAACGATGACCCACTACTAAAGTGCTAATATAGTGGGCAAACTTACCAACAGAAGGTGCCACTTGGGAGAACTATGACGACTTGAAGATCAACTTCCTAGAATTCATGAATCATCAGTCTCGAGGATAAGGCTGATTTGAAGAGGGCGGGTTTGTTAGGACTCTAGCTAGGAGAGTCCTAATTGAGAGGGGCATTCATGTTAACCTGCCTAGTCGACCCCTATTAAAGGGATGAAGAGGTCGACTAGAGTTAGGAGGTTATTTCTTGGAAAAACATTAGGAGTTGTAAAGGAATAAGAGTCTTATTGTCATGTAAAGATTAGTGTACAAAAACCCACAAAATTGAAAACCACACGTATGTAAAAGAGATGTTACCTATGGAGATCATATATCCTAAAAAATATATAATTCTATGGGAGACGATGAAGGAGGTTAATTGACCTCCTCTTTAATGGTAATCCACATGGCAAGCATTGTGAAGACACTCCTCAAATTACTACACAATCCTCCTTTCCATGTGCACCACTCGATCAAGAAGGGGCCGACCCTCCTTGCTATCCCCATGCCCCAAACTAGGGCTGTTGGCTAAGGAGAGAGAGAGGGAGGGGTATAGGAGGTGACAGCCAAAAGGGTCTATCCTATGCCCTCTTTGGTTCCCTCCTATATATAGAGGTCCATGTCAACTTAACCCTAATGGATCTTACCCTAATGGATACTAGATCTCCATCAAACTAACAAACTCTCTTAGATTAGTGGATTTCTACCCAATAATCTCTCATTGGCTCTTACTAGATCTTATTCATAAGATCCAATAATTCAAAGACTTTATGGATATCCAATAAGATAGGGGCTTCAATAGATATCTCATATCCGAACCTCTACTCATCGCAACACCTACCATATGTATGTGACCCTCTAGGCCCAATATCGAGCTGGTTGTGAGTCATACATATCAAAACTCTTTTTGACTTAGTGAATTATTATCTCCATAATAATTCATTCGACTAATCGACTATGGACGTATTAGGCCACTACGTCGTAGTCCGCAAACGATATAGGAGAATCTAATTTATGGACCTATCTGTCCTTAGTTATCATATATCGATAGTCCCTCAACATTGAGGCTATCTCCTTCATATACCAGTAAAAGATCCTTAGTCCTTCATGAAGTACTTAAGGATATACTTTACTTCCTTCCAATATTTCAAACCTAGATTCGCTTGATATATGCTTGTAATACTTAGAGCATGTTTGATAATGATAAAGAGGAGAGAGAGAGAGAGAGAGAGAGAGAGAGAGAGAGAAGTGCTAGCTTGCACATCTCAAAGAAAAGAGAGAAGCAAAAACTTACTAGCTTGCATACTTCAAAGAGAAGTAAAAAACTTGCATAATTCTCATTTTTTTATTGACAAAGAGGTAGAACTTGAATGTAATCTTTGATGATTTAAAATTTTGATTATTTGAAATTATACATGCAATGATATCTTAAATCATGTTATTATGTACCTTGATGATTTAGAATCTTAACTCATGATTTGATATTATGATGCATGCAATGATAGTTTAACTATGTATATGAAGTGTGAAATGATTATTTTGATATGACCTTTGCAATGAAAGATACTATCATTGTTTCGACTTGAATTCATAGACTAGAATTAAAAGGTTATCTTTTTCTGAATTTAAGTTTATTTCAATATGACATATAGATAGGGGGAGTTTAGTTAAAACTCTATCATCAATTGATTGTCATCATTAAAAAGGGGGAGATTGTTGAATCCTAGATTTTGATGATGAAATCAATTGATAAAATTCTGAACTAACGAGCATTTAAGATAAGTGATGCAGGACAAATTTCGATCATGGAAAGATAAACTGATTACAGTAGGAGAATCAAATGTTGGGCTAGAGTGGATCATGTCAGAGTTCGGGCATCAATTGGAAGGATCGAGCATTGAACCAAAATCAAATATTGTGAGAGGTCAACATGTCGATGGATCGGTCAATACGCTGAAGGAAAAGATGATGCACCGAAAATTCGTACGAAGTACCGGATGAACTAATGACATGTCAAACAATATATGCTTCATGATTTTTAGTTGTTGTGTCTTAATTAAAGTAGGATAGAGTTTAATTAAGTTGGTTTTTGGTGTACCCATGCCAACTTGGTTATGGGCCCATTGGGCCTTTGTTAGGGATGAATTAGGCCTATTAGAAGGCTAATTCAGTGACTTAAAATTGGGCCAAGCGATAGCACCACCAGGCCAAGTGGTGGAACCACCTATAAGTTGGAAAGTATGGTATATACTCTGAGAAACCTGATGGTAGTACAACTAGGGTTAGTGATGGTACTGTCTAGTATCAAGCAGTGGCAACGCCCAAACGAGTAGTGGTACCACCAGGACACAGTCTTCCAAATTATGTAAGGGATGGTACCACCCAAGCAGACAGTAGTCCAATCAGTGCTTACGGTAGCAAGTGGTGGTACCGCCCAGTGCATGCAGTGGTGCCACTAGTACCCCGAAAATCCAGGGATTTAAATTTTTATTTTTATTTCTGAAGTCATTTTGGGCCTATAAATACCAATATCATGCTTGCTTGCAAGAGTATGAAAAGTTTATGATTTTAAAGTATTGTAAACTCTTGAAAAGTATTGAGTTTCCTCCTCCTTGAGTCTAAAAGCTATTCTAAGATATGTGAGAGGTCTTTTGTAAAAGATGGGCGTAAGGGTTCTCTCCTAAACTTATAAAAAGGAGAAAGAGTTGTAATAAGTGTAGTTGATCTTTGCCCATTGAAAATTGGTAGTGAAAATCAGTGGCTTTAAAGGAAGATGAATTAGGAATAGACATAGGTCGGGATGACCAAACCACTATAAATTGATTTGTATTTCTTCTTTTGGCTTGATTTACTATTTCATACTGATTTACATACTAACCAATCCTTGCACATTCTATTGGAAAATCTAGGGTAATAACATATGTACAGTAAAATAATAGAAAATAAAATCCTAGAATTCCCGTGGAAAAAATGTTTCTTATCATCGTGTAAAAGTTGGTACGCAAAAACCCATGAAACAGAAAAACTAAGTGTAAATAAATTACCTAAGGAGATCATATATCTTTGAATTATTACAGATAGGTGGGATTAGATGAAGGAGTTTAAATACCCTCATCTTTGGTGGTGATCCATATGGTAGGGGTTGGGATAACGCTCCTCAAATCGCTGCCTAAAACATTACCACGTACGCATCACAAAACCAAGAACAGGATGCACATTTTTGCAATCCACATGCCCTAAATATGGGCTATAGAATGAGGAAGATAAGGAAAGAGGAGAATGAGAGGTGGCAGCCAAAAAGAACCTAGCCAATAGTTCTTTGGTTCCCTCCTCTATATATAGATGCTCCCGATCAACTTAACCCTAATGAATCCTGTCATATTTGTGCTAGTCATAGGTGTCCTATAAACCAATCACATGAATGATGACATTTATGACTTAACAGATAATCTTTTTGCTTATTATATTTGCTTGTTGCATATATATATACATATATATATGTATATATATATATGTATATA